>NW_026555332.1:12950075-13115272 GCF_029017545.1 Prosopis cineraria | reverse complement strand
GTCCCCTTTTCCATTCTGTTAAGAGTTTAGATTCTTAAATTAACATGCTATTTCTTTAAGTTTTAAAACATAAATTGACTATCAAATTAATCTAATTAGTAAAAAGTATATTGATAACTTGACGCATGTGTGTGTAAGATATGTAATTAAATGAAAAAAAAATTAGCCCTAACAAATCAATTTATTTTTATCAATTTAATCCATTTACACAGCATTTTATTATTTGTTTTTAAAAATTTTTTGACTCTGGTTTTTCCTACCTAAATAATTACACATTCTTTTCATTAATAATCTACATAGTTACTATTAATATTCCATTATTTATATATGTTAGCAGATTTTAACAGTATTACTCTCATCTTTAAATGATAAGAATTCAACCCACGATCTGCAGCATCATGAAGAGTGAAGAAAGAGCGATTCATATGTTATGATGGCATCGGTGTGAACTTTGAATTATCATTTTGTGCCAGCTTTAAACAATATTAATAATGCAACAATGTTATTTTTAAAATGAACTTAAGAAAAGATGACTCGTATTTCATAAGTAAATATGTATACTAATTTGTTCAATGCCGTGTGAATTCACTTAATTATATGGAATTGGGGTATTAATTAAGTTGACCTGATGACCAGGTTAATTATATTGGGACAGATAGGTTGATTAACAACCACATCATCTAATATGTAATCCAATTAATTACCAGTAGTATACTTATTTTTAAAAGAAAAAAAATAATTAAATACTTATGGAATTGGGTATTAATTAACTTGACCGGATGACCAGGCTAATTTTATATTGGGTCAATTTATATCAATTAATTATTATCCTGCCCCATTTTAAAAGTCAAAGAGTGGCTCATAAATCCAACGTATTCTCACATGCATTTATACCATTTTTCTAAACATGAAATATATTATTATAGAAGATCACAATTTGATTGGATTAAGAGACTAGGAAACATTAATTGCATATGCACGATATGAATACAATACACATTAATTCTTGGGAGTTGGGACCGTTCCTACCACGGGAGCTTGTTTGAAGTATTTCACATAACCAATAATTCAAGTGAATCGAACTCAATTTAAGATAAATTTATTTACATTGGGTGTATACCTTTTAAAAAAGTTTATATAGTCAAACCGGATTCTAACTTTTTCGACTGGGTTCAGGCTTGGCTAAAATTACCTATTCTACATATATATAGAGTTGGTAATTACAGTGGTCGAACTTATTTAAATTAGGCTTAATTCTGACTGGGCTTATTTAAATCAAGTTTAACATATTATATTCTTTTAAAAAGGTTCATATAACCAAGCCGACCCTAACTTGTTTTAGGAGAGTTTGAGCTAACCCAACTATTTCAACACATTTGTATTTTGACAAAGTAATCAATTATTTTATAAAAAAAATGCTGACTAGAGGCTCCCAAGTCCCAATGCCAAAGACCACGTGTTATTTACTCCCTCCATCCTTATATAATATAAAAAGTGTTCTAAAATATTTGTCCTTAAATATAAAAAGTTATTAATATATTTTTTTAACAAATGGATCATTATACCTTTATTAAATTAAAAAAAAAAAGATAAGTACTTTCATTAATTTACTTTTAAAAAAAGATTCATTTTTTTATTTACAATAATTAGGGGCAAAATTAAAATGTTGCTATGTTTTTAATTAAATAATTAATTTTTAATAATTTATGTGATTTAATTAAAAAATATTTTATATATAGAGATGGCAAGAGTATAATTGAACATTAACTGCAAAATGTTAAAAGCCCTAAGTCTAGCAACACCTAATAATCCATAATGTGGAAGGCCATATGCCTGTGAAATGGAATCTATCATTGTGCTTATTTCTCTTCAGACATACTTCCCTAGTACTAATTTATAAGATAATTTTTTATAAAATTATATAATGAATGAAATTCATTAAATATATTTTATAACTTTAATTTTTTAAAAAACATGAATGTAAATTTTAAAAATAATCTTCATTTAATATAATTTTGTTTGTACCAAGTGACTGTGGCACAAATCATAGCGTTGAACCCCTTAAGCATCATTTCGAGCAGTGACGTACCTAGAAAATTAAGTTGGTAGGGGCAAAACTATACATAATATTATTTTAAAAATATACAAATATTATAATAGAATATAAAAAAATTATTAAAATTAATAATTTATGATATTACTAAATTAAAGAATATATCATTTTTCTCAGAGGCCATAATTTTAGTTGCAAAACTTTATTTTATTATATAAGTTTTATAAAATTTATTCAAAATTAATGTCAAAAAATTATAGGCTTAAAAATGTTCCTTCCAATCTTATTTATAAATCACTTTCTACATGTTTTATTAGAATCAAGTAAACTTTTAAAATTTATTAAATTTTGTAAAAGTTTAATTTTTTTTAAATTTTTTATTAATAAATACGTGTATTTAAATAACGTACTTTCTCTCATCAAATGAAGTAAAAGAAAAAAATTTGTTATAAAAAATCAATTATATGTCTTATAATTTAATAAAAATATTTCTCTCTGTCTTAAACTGAAAAAATTGTATAATTGAGTCAACCAAAAAATATATAAGTTCAAGACTTTTAAATATTAAATGGGACAAATGAAATTTTATATGACGTCATAAATGAAAATTTTTGTTAGTAGAGGAGGGACAAAGGTGATTTTTTGTTAGAAGAGGGGGGTTGCAAGGGTGATTTACTAGGGAACTTATGTGAAGCTTTTTCATCGTAGTTGGGGCAAGTGCCCCCATTGCTTTCAACGTAGGGGCGTCATTGATGTCCGGTTTGATTCCCGAAAGTATACGTGGAAAAGCAGTGCTTGAAAAAAAACAATCCTTTAAATCGTGCTTAAATTTTTTAAAAAATTAAAAAAAATTAATCTTTTAATTCTTTAATTTTTAACTCATTTATAACTCAATCCTTCAACTATGACTCGCTGCAACTCAATCCTTTAACTATAACTCACTGCAACTTAGTTCCTCAATTTTTAATTTACCTATAACTCAGTCCTTATTTTTTAATTTTTTTAAATTTTTATCAAATAAGAGGGGTAAAAAAATGCTCATATATTATTTTAAAATACTCTCTTCTTATTCATTAATGTGAGATAGAAGTTAACATGAAAAAAAAATAACAAAAGTTAAGGGACTAATTTGTAAGTAATTCAAAAGTTGAGGGACTGAGTCATAGGCGATTTATAGTTGAGGGACTGAGTCACAGCGAGTCATAGTTGAGGGACTGAGTTACAAGTGACTTAAAAGTTGGAGGACTAAAAGATTAATTTTTTCAAAAATTAATCTCATAAATATCGACTATTACTATAAAAAAAAATATTGTTTGAAGATGCATAATAATCCATCTCTAATTAGTGAAAAATTCATCTCTAAACAAGTAGAGACATAAGAAATGAATACAGCAGTGTCCCAAAAAGAGGGGCGCTAAATAATTAGAGACTTTTTTAAGCCATTGTTAATTAGAGATAGATTTTGTCCATCTATAAATAACAAATTCTATCTCTAATTTTTATGAAAAATCCGTTGCTATAAATATTGTATAAAATGATAGAGACAGAATAAAATAATCTCTAAATCCGTCTCTAAAAAATGAAAACTAAGATTTTTATATCTCTACTGCCATGTCAGTTGACACCTCATCAGCCATGTGTGCATCTACACATGCCAACTCACCTGCCCATGTGTGGGTCAACTATTGTCATGTCACACATCATATCACCACTGCCTGTACATCACATATTTGTTACAAAATATGTTAAGGCCAAAATTTGATCCCTTAACCTCCCACCTTTCAAGCCTTAAGTCTTCATTTTTTGTTAGTTAAATTGAAATATACCTACAATTATTATACATAAAATTAAATATATATTACTTAACTACATACACATATATAAAATATTGTATTATTAAAAAGATATACATATATTTTATTTTATTTTTAATTATTAATATGATAAAATTATTTATATGACTATTTATATTAAATTTTTAATAAAATATTATTTTTTTAGGAAAATGAACTTAAAATGAAACAATTTTTTAACATAAAAAAATTTTTTTAAATTAAAAATAATTAATTATATAATTTATTTAAAAATATGTATTATTTTAGTTTGTATTACATATTTTTTATTTTTATCTTCTCCATATTATTTTCAAAAATTAATAAATAAATGATTAAATTTTTATCTTAGCCCAAAATGGTTAAATGTTTCCCATTCTTTTCTTACAAATAAATTTTATTCACAATTTCTTGAATTATTTTTTAGAATTATTTTAATAAAAAATAGTTATGACCATATAATTTTTGTTAATTATTATTTTGAACAATTTTTAATTTTTTTCATAAATACTAATAAATTTTAAAATAATAAATATTTACATTAAATATTTAACTTAAATATATTTATATGAATTTTTGTTATTAAAAATTATTTTACACAAAATTATTTTTTATCAAATTTATTAATTTGGAACAAAATTGAAATTGAAAATCTTATAAATATGTTTTATATATATATATATATATACTAATACATAATTCTATTTATCATAAATTAAATATTATTTTATTTATATAATTTTAAGTTATACTATATATTGATAACATAATTTATTTTCTTATATATTTTAAAATTTATTTTTCTTTTCTCTTTCCTATACTGAAAATGAACATTATTCATATATATTATAATATATATATTAAATTAATGAATACTAAATAGGAATTTAGAAAATGAGAATAGTTAAACTTAGAGAAAGAGGGAAAGAAGAAGACAAAGATTTAAATGATGTACAAAATATTTTTGAACACTATATAAATTCTAAAGATAAATGTTTTTTAACACGAATATTGAATTTTTGTTGTTTGCATTAAATGGGAAGCTCACTAAATAATGATGAATTTTTTTTACATATTTTAAAATTAATTTGCATTTTAATAAGTTTCAAATATGTATTAAAACAATTGATAATCTAAAAATTAAAAATATAACTCCATCTCTAAATTTGTCTCTACTTTAAATTACAGAAACATTGAGAAATAAAAAAATTTTATCTCTAACATATTTCTTTTAGTCATCTCTAGAAAGATGGACCAAATTTTTTAAAATTTGGGAATACGTCTTATTCACATTGATATATAAAAGGATTTATCATTGATATACAAGAAATTAATTATTAAAAATTTAAAAATTTACAAAAGTTTTATCATTGATATACAACGATATATCATTGACAAATATCGTAAATTAATCACAATTTAAAATATAATAAATGTTCGATTACTTGCTTGGTTTGATCCTATAATATGGGCTATATTTGTAAAATTTCCTAATAAAATTACGTTCATGGTAAACTATCAATATTACAACTCACCTTAGACTCGATTCTTGAGTGAGAACTTTGATTTTAGTGAGTTCAATTGTATTCCTTTCCCATTTCCAAGCCTCTTTCTTTTTGTGTAAATAGTATGTCTTGCTCCTTACTGCTTTTCTCTTAGAGAGGTCTACACATGATGCATTTATTTTGTCGTCAAGGTTTGGCAAGATATGAGTTAGATCACTTAACATATTTAATTAGTGACCAATGAAGATTGAATCTAGTGAAAAGAGTTAATCCCATATGATGAAATAAACTAAGGTTCAAATTCTCATAAAGAGAAGCATATATATTTAATACTCGACCCTATTTAAATAAGATTAATTCCTCTAATAGAAAGATACCTTAGAGCGAAAAAAAAAAATCCATCAAGTGTTACGAGTGGTTGTTTTCTTTCAAGATCTCACGTTTTGTAGGTAGAGAATTGTTGTTGATAGAGTGTTACATCTATATGATCCAACTTGAATCAATCCGATTAGTCAGGCAAAAAATGTGGGAGAATGACACTTAAGTCCTAAAAGAATTATTTTATCTAAATAAAGTCCCAACAGATTTCTAATTACAAAGGAAGTTCTTTGGTCCTTAATTTATCTTTTGATAAAATTTTAAATTTACAAATTTACAATCTATTTTCTGAAATTTGTAACTCCATCTACTTTGATTTACAACTCCATTTCCTATTTTAATTTAAGAATACAATTTTTTTTGCAAAAAACAAAATTTTAATATTGAATTTTAAAAAATTATTTATTTAGCTCTAGGAATTTGCAACTTACTCTCTTAAATTTGCAAATTTAACTACTACGATTTGCAACTATGTATCTCAATTTTATTTATGAAAAAATGTCAATATTTATTTTTCTAATAAGAAATTACTTATTCAATTTTAAGATTTTGTAACTTACTCTTTATAGTTTGTAATTCCATTTACCTTTGCAATTCAAGTTCCAAATTTTATTTTAAAATTCAAGATTTCAACCTTGAATTTATAATTTTATTTTGTGAGCTAGAGGTATTTGCAACTATATATCCCAATTTTATTTATGAACACAAAATTTCAATCTTAATTTTATTTAAGAAATTTTTTGTATGAATTTCTAAAAAATATTTGGAACTCAAATTGTGAACTAAGGTAAATGGAATTGCACATTAGGTAAAGTCGATTGCAAATGCTTGTAATTGAACAAATAGTTTGCCATGAGAAAAATAAATATTGAGATTATGTTTATAAATAAAATTGGAATATAGAGTTGCAAATTATAGTACATAAAATTGTAAATTCAAGATAATAAGTTGCAAATTCCTAGAATTGAATAAATAATCTTATAAAATTTAATGTTAAAATTTTATGTTTTTATAAAAAAAAATTTTGTTCTTAAATTAATTTGGAAAATTGAGTTGCAAATCAAAATAAAAAGATTTGCAAATTTTAGAAAATAGATTGTAAATTTGGAAGTTTAAAATTTAGTTAAAAGATCAACTAAGGACCAAAGGATTTCCTTTGAATTTTGAATTTCTTTGGGACTTTATTGGGATAAAATGGTTCAATTGAGATTTCAAGTGTCATTCTCCCCCAGAAATATATTATGTCTCTCCGTTCAAAAATGTCAAGCATTTTTAACCTAATCTAACCCCCAATAAAATAGTTACATACTTTCAAACTAACCCTATCTTTTTATATTTATCTCTATTAAATACTCTATAATAAATATAAAGTCATTCATTAATGGGAGCACTTTTTTTAAAAAAGGCAATGATTACACCTCGAAAAACTAAAAATACCTTATATTTTTGAACGAAGGAAGTAAGTTTTATAAAAATTATTCAAAATTAATGTAAAAAATTTATAGTCTTAAAAATACTCCTTCCAATCCTATTTATAAATCACTTTCAATATGTTTTACTAGAATCAAGTAAAATTTTAAAATTTTATTAACTGTTCTAAAAATGTAATAATTTTTTTAAATTTGTTATTATTAAATACGTGTATTTTAATAACGTACTCCCTCTCATCAAATGAAGTAAAAGAAAAAATTTGTTATAAAAAATCAATTACATGTTTTATAATTATGATAATTATAGTTATCTCTATTTTATAAATGAAACTGGAAAAAGTATATGATTGAATCAACCGAAAATATAAAGGTTTGAGATTTTCAAATATTAAATTGGACAAATAGAATTTTATATGGAGACACAAATGAAATTTTTGTTAGTAGAAGAGGGGCAAAAGTGATTTTTTTTTTTTTGGTTAAAAGAGGGGCGTGGCAAGAGTGATTTACTGGGGAATGTATGTGAAGTTTCTTCATCCTAGTGGGGGCAAGTGCCACCATTGCGTGGTCCGTCATTGATCATACCAATAATGAACTAGTCAGTGACGAAATCAGAATCCTGAACTAAGCGGCAAATTCATTTACATATTAATAAGTGAAGAAAAAAAAATAATAAAAATGATTTTATAAATCAAATTTTTTTATAAAATAATATTTGTATTGGGTATGGTGAAATTGTGAACTAAATTTTGAGTTAAAAAATTTTAATTTTAGATTTGGGTTAAAACGTAATATGAAATGGGTTTAAAATTAAAAAAATTTAAACAAGAAGGTGCAAAATATAACAATGAGAGGGTGAAAAATATGAAAACTTATATTCCTATACATATAATTTTTTTTCCATTTCAATATGCCTTCCTCAAATGCATGTGGCTCTGCCACTGAAGCTAGTCCCTTGTTTGATTTGGTTAAGAGTTTTTGATTCTTAAATCATCATGTTAGTCATTCAGTTTTAAGACATACATTAACTTTCAAATTAATCTACCATGTAAAAAGTATATGTTGATGACTTGGCTTATATATATATATATATGTAACTAAACGAGAACAAATTTGCTATCAAAACAGTTTAATTTTATTTTTTAAAATTTTTGTGTTTGTGTTTTACCTATTTAAATAATTATACTTTATTTTCATTAAGCTACAAAGTTACCATCAATATTCCATTATTTATTCAACATATTTTAGCAGTACTACATCCTCTTTAAATATTAAGAACCAAATCAACAATTAAGTCAAATTTAATTGATCAAAATGATAAAAATTAAATTAAACTAAAAGAACCAAATGGATAATTAAATCAAGCTTAAAAGACTAAAAGTTTCATCTCCCAATACTAAGAAATAAAATACTCAATACATGTGTGTGTGTGTGTGTTTTTTTTTCTATGATGAAATATAAAACGATAATTGTAAATGCACATCCATCTTGCAATGGGATGCAATCTTATTAATTCCAGGGACTGTACCCACGACATGGCCTCTTTATAGTCTCCAACTTTTGCTCCGGATGAGGTGGCAAACAAAATAAAAAAAGCAGACTTGAGGCTCCAAATGCCAAAGGCCACGTGATAGTTATATTTTGAATGTTAATCTGCAAAAATTTTCAAGTTTTAACATTTAAATACCTTTAAATTAAACATCTCACTAATGACTTCTTCAATTATATGCACATCTCCTACACATTCAACTCATAAATGACCAAATCAACAGTAAACAAAGGCGTAAATATATTTATTATCAATTGATTTTAAAACATACTTAAAAAAATATTTTTTAAACATTTTCATCTCTCTCACACAAATACACCACTCCGGTTCTTAATATAAAATGAAATTTAAATTTTTTTTAAAATATAAGACAAAGTTAAAATAATTAATATTTTTTTAATTTTATCTTTGTAGATATATTGTCAGTTCAATTCCTAAACGAGTAAAATTGAAAACTTACATATTCTTTTAAAAAATTTTAAAGTTATAATTACCATTTTTAATAAGCATAAAATTTATTAACTTCGTTTTATATTAAAAAATGAAGGGAAACTTATAAATTTTAATAAGTTTTATATTAAAAAATGGAGGAAAACTTTTAAGAAACTTATATAAAGCATTTGATGAGAATACAATTAAAAATATGTACAAATTTTTTAAAATGAAGGTTTCAACTTCTTTTTTTTTTTAAACAAAAATGTGAAGTACTCCTTCCATCTCAATTTATAATATACTTTTAAATAAAATCATGTATACTAGTAAAATTTATCAAAACACTTTACAACCTTATTTTTTCAAAAAAAAATAATATAAACTCTTAAAAATGCTCTTTATTTAATACTCCATCTGTAAAAAATATTAAAGAGAGGGAACATAATGAGAAAGATAATATTAAAAAAAGATCACTAATGAAGCTTTATTTTATCAAAGTGCATCTCTTACATTTTGGGATGTTAAATCTTTTTTTTAAAATGTCTTATAAATTAAGATGGAGATAGAAGTTACTAGGGGTGGAACCAACCTTGGGGTTGAGGGGGGCAATTTTTTTAAAAAAAATATGTACACACACATATCTATTGTTAATTTGATTTTTATATTCTTTATAATTATTTTTTAAAAAATAAATTAAAATAAATTTTAAAACTTATGATAATTATATATAGGGAAAGACTTACATATTTACTCTTATATATAATATATTTTTTCCAATCAAATTAAAATAAGTAGATCTTAAATTGTTAATCATATTATAATAAGAGCTTCTTATAAAATAAATAATACATAAAAAATGTACAAGTCTTAATTTTTAAGTTACTTCCAATATATTTTATAGAAAAATCACTCTCAGGTCCAATACAAGTAATCAAAATACAAAAGCTCCCTGAATTATTATCATTACAGTGATAATTTTAAAAATGAAAATATTTTAATAAAGTATTAGAATATATTTTTTTTACTTAAAATATTAAAATAAGAATACATATAACACTATAACTAACAAATATGTTTATACTCTTTTTTTTTTTGGCCTGAATGTTTATACTTTTACTTATAAGCCACTTTCAACATGTTTTATTGAAACAAAGAAAAATTTCAAAATTCATTAATTCTTTTAAAATTTTAATAAGTTTTACTTTATTCCTATTAAATATGTATGCTTTAGTAACATATTTACCAATATTTAATAAAAGATAAAAAAGAAAACTTATAATAAAAATTTAATGACATGATTTATTAATATGATACGAAAAATTTCTCTTTACCTTAAGTGTGAGTAAATATTTCAACTAGGTATATTAAACTTTAGATATATTAGACCTACATAAATACAAGTAAGAGGAAGGAAGGTCCCCCTCACTATGCATGTGGGTACGCCCCTGGAAGTTACCAATATATATTGTGGACAGGGGAGTCAAATAAAGTATATAATGATGGTGTTTGTAAGGGCAAAAATGGAAAATGATTTAATTTTAAAACAATTTTATTACTTCAACTAACTCATTAATTTTTGTTAGTAAGTCGGAAACCGCTTTAATTAATTTATTCATATAACCCGTTCTACACGCTCCAGCACAATACACGACAACCTATTTTGGTGTATAAATAGCAAGCTCGTTGCTTCCACAAGGCGCACAGAGAAATACACAAACACAGTACTAAACTCAACAAGATGGCAAGCACTACTTCACTACACACTTTGGCTTTGTTGAGTTCAACTGTATTGTTGTTACTTTCTCATATCCAAGCCTCTGAGGCACAATACTGGCCCCCTATAGTGAAGGGACTGTCTTGGACTTTCTACCAGTCCAGCTGTCCCCAGCTTGAAGGTATGGTTAGAAACCACCTTACAAGGGTGTTCAGGCAAGACATTGGCCAGGCGGCTGGTATCGTTCGCATCTTCTTCCATGACTGCTTCGTCCAGGTCAGTAAGACTCATCTTAGACTCGGTCTAAAACTATTTGTTATGGAAAGTTAGAAGGTTAAAGTTAGATTTAATAATTAATATAAAATATAAGACAAAGAATATTCAGAAACTTGAGTCACGAGGTTTAATTTTGAGTTAAGCTATGTTATCTTTTTACTATTATTTGTCCATTTGTTATCTTTCTTGTTTCTAGATTGTCACTCCTCATTCCTAAACAAGTAATATCAAAATAAAGTTTGACCTAAGATTTGAAAGCCCAAATTACACACACGTTTGAAGTTTAAAATGAAATTAACCTCAACAATAACAAGAATTTGTGCGGGCCAAATTGTTTTATTTAAAAAAATGTACACACACATATATATTGTTAATTTAATTTCATTATATTTTTTAAACTTAATTTCTTAAAAATAACTTATAATTTAAAATATCATTAAATCATAGTTATATCTAATGGTATTTCAAAATACAAAATGTCACCATATATGTACTATATTATTTTTCAAGAAAAAATTTATACAGAATATATGTGTGTGTGAATGATTGTTTATATTTTCTATTAATTTTCATTTTTTATTATAAATTGATGATCTAAAAAAGTATAAGTGATCTTCAAATTTTATAAAATTATAAACCAATTTACAAACATTAAAAGTATATGTTAAACATAACTAAATTAGTTGAGGAGTTCTTGTATGGATATAGTGTACCATGCTATTTGTATTCTATCTAATAAAATTATATCAAATCAATCAAATAAAATATTATGCCATTAATTTTAATAATCTCATTTTTGAAATAGAGTGTATATTTACTTTTTTATCTTTTCTTTGTCTATTTGCATCAATGATAGAATCAATTTATATTTACAATTATCTAGCATGACATGTTTTTACATAGAGTATAGATGACGTAGTGTTTTGTGTCTATGCAATTATTTCTCAAACTAGTCTTGTTAATATTAATTCTTAATTCAATAAAAAATGGATAAAATGTAATGACATGATTTATAAATAGAACAAAAAATTATTTTTTGTCTTATAAATAAAATAATAGATAATATTACAAAATTGTATATATATATATATATATATTGCATCTAGATATATCAGGCTTCTTTTGTCTTTTTTTTTTTTTTTGGAGGAGGGAGGGGGTTGATGTTTGTCATGGGGCAAAATATTTTAAGACCCATAGCAATATATGAGAAGAAGGACCCCCTCACAATACATCTAGTTCCGCCACTGGTAGGAGGCAAAGACTTCAGTGTTTGGGTCATTTTTTTTATATGAGCAATTTGTAGGTAACATTTGATGGAGAGATTATTATGTTTAAGTGTGAGTAGACTTGAAACGATATGAGAAATTCCATATCAGATAAAATTAAGTGGATAATATTAAACTTAATAACTAATATATATATATATATATATATGATAAAGAAGAGTGACCCATGAACGTAATTTTAAAATTTTAGGTTAAGATGTAATGTTTTTCCAAATTTTTTTATCTATTTGTTCTCTATCCTATTTCTGCACCAACATTCCTAACAAACGAATATGAAAGTTGTTTGGGTAATATGAAAGCGATTATGGCAGGGATGCGATGGCTCGGTGTTATTGGACGGCGTGCCGCCAAACCATCGGAGCGAGAAGGACACACCCCCAAACAAGACCTTAAGGCGAGAGGCGTTGCAGACCATTGAAGCGCTTAGAGCTCTTGTTCATAGAAGGTGTGGAAGAGTAGTCTCCTGCTCTGACCTAACAGTTCTTGCAGCTCGTGATGCTGTTTTCTTGGTAATTTCTTCCTTTATTGAAATAATCTCCTTTTTTTCTTTTTCTTTTTTATCTTGTCGGCCATCAATTCTTATTTGGCTTTGGGTTGGAGTAATTTTATACACAGCTTAATGAAAGTAATTAAATAAAAGTAATTAACTAAGGTATATGTTTTGGTTATATTATTAACTCTGCAAGTCCAGTAATCATATTATATATGTTCATATTAGATCAGCCGATGGGATCTTACGTACATGATTCACTTATTAAGCTAATTAAAAAGAATTTTCTTTTTTTAGAAAAATAAAAGTCTAGATAAGTTGGATAACATGATGATTCTTTTAACAAGTCCTTATTAGAGATAGAGCAACAAAATTTAAAAATGAAAATTAAAAAAGAAAAAAGAAAAAAAAAAGGCAGAAAGCTGAAGAATCCAACAACGCATTATGGAGCACATGATGATATAATATAGGGAAGTAATGTCCTTTGGAATTAAAAAGAAAGAAAGAGAGGGAGTAAAGTCTCTACAATACTGGAGAATAGGGATTATGGGATTCCTGAACAAGTACTAAAAGTATATCTGTATTTCCAACCCTACTTTATATTAACAATCAGATTATTAGTATCACCTTACATAAAAGTTGAAACTTTAATTAGTTTTTAAATCACTCAAATTTACAATTTCTTATGACTTTTTTTAAGAAAATCCATTGTTTTAAAATAGGAGTAAATTTGGCAGACAAAAGTTGGTCCATAGATTATAAGGATTTGACTCAACTCACTGTTTAAATCCTACTGTTAACATGAGGATCTTAATGATTAATAATATATAAATATATCTATAAATGCTTTTTATTAAACCTAAAGATATGTCCGCGAGTCCTATAATTTAACTCACTTAAACTTTTGTTTATAAAAAAATAGAAGTACATTTCAAAATCATTTCATCTCTTTTTTGATTTGATAAGATAGGCCAACTTTCCTTCTCCAAATGTCAAGTTATTTCAACGTTAAGTTTTATTTTTGGATATTTTTATCATTTAACTCAAATATTTATTATTTTCTGAGTTTGAATTTTATATTATTAATTTATTATCATCTTACATGACTAATTGCGTTCCTTGATTCCATCAATATTTTGTAGTAAAATGTTTTACCACAATCAAAGGCATTTAGTTGGTAAAAAAAAAAAAACCAAATCAAAAGCATTTAAAAAAAATTAACACGCGCTGGCCAACACTAAGGAAAAAATAATAATAATGTTAGTTTGTGTTTAGTTTTAAAAATAATAATAATGTTAGTTTGTGTTTAGTTTTCAATTTACATTTAACAAGAATACATTAAAGATTCAACTTTTTGTTAAATTTGACAAAGTATATTTTAAATGTAATTTAAATTGAGTGTTACCCTTAATTTGTTTCCTTTGATTTGATGACAGTCCGGTGGCCCCGACTTTCCGGTGCCATTAGGAAGGCGGGACAGCCTTAACTTCAGCGTCGCCGGAGCCAACAACCTGCCGGGCCCATCCAGCTCTACCGGCGACCTCCTCGGCAGTTTCGGTGCCCAAAACTTCGACGCCATCGATGTCGTCGCTCTCTCCGGCGCCCACACCTTCGGCTGTTCCCACTGTGGCTCCTTCTTCCGCCGTATCTCCCCCACCGTCGACCGCACCATGGACCCTTACTTCGCTGCCTTCCTGAAGGCCAAGTGCCCCGCGGCCTCCTCCCCCAACACCGCCAGTCTCGATGTCCGAACCCCCAACATCTTCGACAACCAGTACTACGTCGACCTCATAAACCGACAAGGCCTCTTCACCTCCGACCAGGATCTGTTCAATGATCACAGAACCAAGAACATCGTCGTCAGCTTCGCTAGGAACCAGAGATATTTCTTTAACAAGTTTGTCAATGCCATGATCAAGATGAGTCAATTGAGCGTGTTGACCGGGAACCAAGGGGAGATTCGCCGTACGTGCTCCGCCACCAACGGCGGAAAGACGTCGTCTGTGTTGCCGTCGGTGGTTGAAGACATGGAGGAGTTGACTCAGTTTTAAGTTTAATGATGTGTGTCCCTTTGATTTTCACCATGTTTGAGATCTGATCTCTTCTTTGTTGAAGAAGCCATGGAGACTAGTGTGGAGGCTTCTGATTCTCAGTCTAACTTTGATTGATGATCTTGTTGCTTTTTCATATGGTCTTTGAACGTAGTAATAATGGCTTAGTTTGTGCGTGTTCATTTTCTGCTTGCTGCACTTTGGATAATTTTTCAGTGTCCACAATTTAATTCAGCTTGCATTTTTCCTATTTCAAAATATGTAAAAAAAAAAAAATGAAAACAATCAGTAGAAGATATCATTATAATTATTAATTAGTGAAAAGATATAAAAAAATTAGTACAATATTATCTTTTTAGCTATTAAATTTGAGGACTTTTTAACTATTAAAATTCAATATATAACAATTAGCATATATTTTATTTATGTAATTATGTTTGAGTTTATGTACATATAGAAGATATATTTTTTGAGAGAGCTATATTTTTAAAATTCAACTCAACTTAATTTGAATTAATCAAAGTATAAATATAATATAATATAATACTGATTGCTTGCTAAATTATACACACATAATTACATAAATTGAGGGGTTTAAATACATAATTATGATATAACATGAAAGAGAGTTTATTCAATTGAGAGTAGCACAGATGCAAACTTTAATTAAGGAATATTTTATATTTATTGGTCATCATTTGTATTCGGTAGTTATATAATTATTATTAGAACGGTATTTTTTGTGTGTATATATTGTAAATTTTACACATCAATAGAACATGACAGTTTTTTTTCAAGTATCTTTTCTTTTTCTTTTAACTTGTTCAAATTCTATTTGCTTAATCTTATGATTAGATGAAAGCTTATCATTTTATTGGTTAGCATTTAAAAATGAGAAAACAACCTGACTCTTGGATTAAATGGTAAAGGGTTGATCCCTCTTAATTATAACTATCATTTTTTAATAAACATAAAATTTGTTAATTTTATCTTATATTAACTAACGGAAGGAATATGTGTGAAGGTGAAATTACAAGTCCTTTCGAGAACCACCGGAAGAACTTTGAAATTTTGTTTTTCGAAATGCTTCCATAATTGGTTGAATTGAAAAACAGAAAAATTAATAAAATCATGATAATGAATTGTCAATAAAAAGGCTAAAAACTGATAAGATATTAGGAGTGTTTTCGGCCAGCAACCAAAAACTAATATACTGAGGAAAAATGGTAAATACCTCCTAATTAAGCTTGATCTATAAGTAAAAACATATTAATTTGATTATGACCTGTTCCTCTATGATTTAATTATAATTAAACAAACTAAAAGAAACATGAATAGTGGTATAGTGGCAGGCCTACCTATAAAAATATATAAAAATAATCAACTTAAATTTTAATATAAATAAAATATAGTAAAAGATGTAAATAATTGCACTATTAAGATGTTACTCGTAAATAACACTTTCTTCAGTCCCATTTGTTGTTGTTATTAGGTTATGATTTTTAATATAAGTCATTTTTCATCGTTTTGTGAAATATTTAATGAGTTATTCTAAAATACCTTTTTGATCACATTTCAGTGAAATATATTCCCTCCAGTCCATTTTCTTGTCATAATCATATATAGTTCGGACTTTCGGTCATAATACAGGACTCTCTTTTTTTTTTTTGGGTAAAACAATAATAATATAGGATATTTGGTAGTTTACATATTTTTTCAATTATACAAAATCATATATATCAATAAAGCTCATTAAGAGTATTTTATGACCTTATTTTTTTAAGACAAATATAAATGTCAAAAATTCCTTTATTTAATGCTCCATGTATATAATGGGAAGGGTAATATTAACAAAAATTTCATTAATAAAACCATATTTTTGTCAAAGTATTTTATATTTTAAAATGGCAAGATTTATGTACTTAACCTTATATACTTAATATGCTATTATCTAATCAAATAAAAATAAGTGACTTTTAATATGTCAAGTATATAAAACTAAGTATATAAATTTTAATTTTTCTATTTTAAAATATTAAATTTCATCTAAAAGTGTCTTATAAATTAAAGCAGAGATAGTAGTTAATATATTGTGGACAGGGGAGTAAAAGTATTTAATGATGGCGTTTGAAAGGGAAAAAATAGAAAATGGTATAATTTTAAAACAATTTTATTACTTTCACTAATTCATTAATATATATATATATATATATATAGAACCCGTTCTGCACGCTCTAGCACAATACACGACAACCTATTTTGGTGTATAAATAGCAAGCTCCTTGCTTCCACAGGGCGCATTATAATACACGAACACAGTACAAAACTCAACGAGCAGATGGCAAGTGCTGCTTCACTACACACTTTGGTTTTGTTGAGTTCAACTGTATTGTTGTTGCTTTCCCATGTCCAAGCCTCTGAGGCACAAGCCAGGCCTCCTATAGTGAAGGGACTGTCTTGGGCTTTCTACCAATCAAGCTGTCCCCAGCTTGAAGCTTTGGTTAGAAACCACCTTAGAGAGGTGTTCAGGCGGGACATCGGCCAAGCGGCCGGTATTGCTCGCATCTTCTTCCACGACTGCTTTGTCCAGGTCAGTATATGACTCATCTTAGACTCCTTGCAAAACTAGTTGTTATGGAAAGTTAGGAGGATAATGTTAGGCTTAATAACTAATATTAAATAAAGAAAATGCATCTAGAAACTTCAGTCATGAGGCTTTGAGTTAAGATATATACAGTATCCTTCCACTACTCTTTGCTTATTTGATCTCTCTCCTCCGTTTTTAGACAGTCGCTCCTTATTCCTAATGAGTGCTATCAGAATCAGGTTTTGCTTGGGACTTAGAAGCCTATACTACGCACATGTTTGGAGCCTAAAATAAGATTGACCCTGGTTGTAGTAGGGACTTATATGTGCTATATTGTTTGAGCCTCAGCCAAAAACTAAGCTGGCTCTTATTGTAGGAGGCAAGAACTTTGATGTTGAGGTTCTCTTTAATATGAAGAGCTTGTGAACTCACACTTAATTGAGACATTATTAAGATGTCCAACCGTTGGTGGGCTCAGATAAAATTGGATGGATATAATTTAGCTTAATAATATATATACAAGGGAAGACCCATTTTCTTAAGATTTTGACTTAAAATGTAATATACTTCCAAAACTCTTTATCAATTTGTTCTCTCTCTTCTTCTTGGACGGTGGCTCCCTTCCTAACAAATGAATATGAAAGTTGTTTGGGTGACATATAAAAAATGATTATGGCAGGGATGCGATGGCTCGGTGTTGTTGGATGCCGTGCCGCCAAACGATCAGAGCGAGAAGGACGCACCCCCAAACGTGACCTTAAGGCCAGAGGCGTTCAGACCATTGAAGATCTTAGAGCTCTTGTTCATACACAGTGCGGAAGAGTAGTCTCTTGCTCTGACCTAACAGTTCTTGCAGCTCGTGATGCTGTTTTCTTGGTAATTTCTTGCTTTATGGAAATAATCTCCTTTAGATCAGCCAATGGGATCTTACGTGCATGATTCACTTATTTAGCTACTTGAAAAGAATTTTTTTTTTAAAATAAAAGTCTTGATAAGTCGGACAACATGATGATTCTTTTAACGAGTCGTTATAGATAAAGCATCAAAATTAAAAAAAAATAAAGAAAAGAAAAAGGCAAAAAGCTGAAGAATCCAACAACGCATTATATCGAGAACATGATGGCATAATGTAGGGAAATAGGAATTAAAAAGAGAGACTAAAAGTCACTACAATAGTGGAGAAACCACTTATGCAACATGGGATTCCTGATTAAGTACTTAAAAGTGTATCTATACTCCCAACCCTACTTTATATTAATAATAATCAGATTATTATTATCACTTTACAGAAAAGGTGACACTTTAATTAGTTTTTTTATTTAAATCACTCAAATTTACAAGTTCTTATAACTTTTTTAAAAAATCCATGTTTTAAAATAGGAGTAAATTTGGCCGACAAAAGTTGATCCATAGTTTACAATGGTTTGATTCCATTTATAAGATTGTGTGTTTAAATTTTACTGTCGATATGAAAATTTTAATAATGAATAATTTGTAAATACTTCTATAAATACTCTTTATTAAACCCAAAGATATGCCCAATTAGACTCAATTTACTTAAACTTTTATTTATAAAAAATAAGGGTAAATTTGAAAATCATTTCATCTCTTTGTGACTTTGTTGATTTTGATAAAAGGAGAAGTACCTTTGTATTAATGATTGGGTGAAACATTTAGGGTTAAATGGGCAAAAATATTTACAAACTTTTTTGCCAAAGTGTCTAGTATATTTAAGTTAACAATGCTATATAAATATTCATAAACTATTTTAGTTAAGACATCTTTCCTCATCTCATTACATTTTTCTAACGTCCATTTACAAAATAGAAATAAATATAAGGTGTAAAAATACATACAAGAACTTTTCTTTGAAAATTTCTAATATCCTTAAGTTAACAATGATACATCGTACTTATTAACTTTATAAAATAGGCCAACATTTCTTTCTCAATCCATTAAATTCTATCCTTAAAATTTAAGGATCAATATGTCAATTCATTCAACACTAAGTTCTATTTTTAGGTATTTTTATTGTTTAATCCAAATATTTATTATTTTCTGAGTTTGAATTATTATATTATTAATTTATTATCATCTTCCATGACTTAGTGAGTTCCTTGATCCCATCAACATTTTGTACTAAAATGTTTTACCACAATCAAAAGCATTTAAAAAATTAACACCCGCTGGACGACACTGAGCAACAACAAAAATAAAAAAAAAGGTTGATCTCTTTCCTTTGATGACACAGTGCGGTGGCCCCGACTTTCCGGTGCCGTTAGGAAGACGGGATAGCCTTAACTTCAGCGTCGCCGGAACCAACAACCTTCCGGGTCCATTCAGCTCTACCGGCGGCCTCCTCAACGCTTTCGGTGCCCAAAACTTCGACGCTACCGACGTCGTCGCCCTCTCCGGAGCCCACACCTTCGGCCGCTCCCACTGCGGCGCATTCTTCAGCCGTATCTCCCCCACCGTCGACCCCATCATGGACCCTTCCTTCGCCGCCTCCCTGACGGCCACATGCCCCGCCGCCTCCTCCCCTAACACCGCCAATCTAGACATCCGAACCCCCAACATCTTCGACAACCAGTACTACGTCGACCTCATGAACCGGCAAGGCCTCTTCTTCTCCGACCAGGATCTGTTTACCGATGCCAGAACCAAGAACATCGTCGTCAGCTTCGCTAGGAACCAGAGATTGTTCTTTGACAAGTTTGCCAATGCTATGATCAAGATGAGTCAGTTGAGTGTGCTGACGGGGAAGCAAGGAGAGATTCGCGGTAACTGCTCCGCCACCAACGGCGGAAGGCGGTTGAAGACATGGAGGAGTTGAGTCAGTTTTAAGTTTAATGGCGTTTGTTCCTTTGATTTTCACCATCTGTTTGAGATCTCTTCTTTGTTGAAGAAGAAACCATGGAGACTAGTGTGGAAGGTTTCTGATTCTGAGTCAAATTTTGATGACCTTGTTGCTTTTCCATGGCCTTTGAACGGTGTAATAATGGCTTGGTTGGTGCGTGTTGATTTTCCTGCTTGCTGCAGTTCGGATAATTTTGCAGTGTCCACAATTTAATTGAGCTTGCATTTTTCCTATTTCAAAATAAAAAAAAATGAAAACAATCAGTAGAATGTATCATTATAATTATTAATTATTAATTAGTGAAAAGATATATAACAATTACTACAATATTATCTTTTTAACTATTAAATTGCCTCAGATACCGACAAGTCGCAAAAGGTTAATAATTTAATTTCTAATTAAAATTTATTCTAACGCTTTCTCCAAAAAAGAAAAATTCCCCCAACACAAGCTACAATTAATGACTCATGTTTGTGTTTATGTACATATACAAAATATATTTTTGAAAGGGCTATATGTTTAAAATTCAACTCAACTTAATTTGAATTAATCAAAGTCTAATATAATATAATACCGAGTGGGTTGCTAAATTATACATGCATAATTACATAAATAGAGGGATTTTAATATATAATTACGATATATTATTAAATAGAATTTATTCCATTGAGATTTGTACATATTCATATTTTAATTAAGGAATATTTTATATTAATTGGTCATTATTTGTATTTAATAGTCATTATTAGAATGACTATGTATCGATGGTATATTTTCATATTTTATGTTAATGGGTCATATTAATGGTATAATTTTGTGTGTGTATAATTTGAATCTTACTTATCAATAGAAACCCCACACTTTTTCAAGGTCCATTTTCTTATTTTTATGACTAGATGAAAGCTTATTGTTGTATTGGTTAACATTTTAAAATGAGAAAACCACCAACGCTTGGATTAACTGATAAATGGTTGATATCTTTTAACCAAAGCTTTTGAATTCAAGCTTTGAGTATACAGTAACAATTAAATTCTCAGCAAGAAGCTTGATCTTAAAAAAATGCCCACAAAATGCCAACCAAATTAATTTAGGTATAAAATTAGAGCTCCCCGAAAAAAAATAAAAATAGAATGCATTATATTATTGGGACAGTGGATAATACTATCTTGCATTATAGTCAGTGGGGCTTGTGGCTTAACTTTAAAACATGATGTAAGCAACCAGAACTTTGAAAGATTAAAAAAATTATGATAAGATGGACTATTTAATTACAAGGTGCTGCATGAACCCCACCGTCATGTTAAATGTATATTTAAGACCTTGCATTTCACAGTAGAATAGTGTCAACGTGTGCATGGGTTAAGAAATTTAGTTAAATTTTAACAATATATTACTTTTTTTTTTATAATGATTTATTAACAAATTCAAATAGATTATGGCATTCAGTTAAAATTGGTCACTATTTTTAAATTTTGTCAAATTTTTAATAATTTTCATAATTACCCCCAATAAAATTTTTAAATATACAATAGCTAGATTTAATCTTTTAGGAAATTTTAGGAATATCATCAAAATAAAAGGGTAATAAGGAAAAAATAATTAACGCTTCAGACAATTTATGGAGAATCTTATTTGTAATATGAATCATGAAAAATACTTATAATAAGCCTCTCACACCACCCAAGCTAAAAACAAATAGAAAGAGCAAAGTATGGGCCCATTCACGTCAGGCCCAATATATTTCTAGAAAATATGGGCCGGGTCACATAACTGATATGAATCCAGCCCAAGTCAAATGTTTCAGGTCGGGTCAAACTAGGCAGTAAAAACACGAACCAACTGGGAAAACTAGGGGCGTGAAACCATTTTGCCTAGCCCAAAATTACATATAATGGTCAATCTCTAATTATATTTTTTTATTAAACAATCTCTGATCATATTAACTTAATATTTTTAAATTGAAGATTTAGTATTCATAATTATGGAAATGAACAACATAGGCATAAGAATCATGTCTAAACTAGAAGCCAAAACGCAACTATACAGGATTTTTTTTTTTCCCTTGCTTTTCCAGAAAATGTGCCTGACTCATCTTCTTGTGCATGTATCAAAAAGATGATTCATATAGTTGTATTATCCTTGTTATGTTAAACAAATATTACTTCCATTATTTTTATGAGCCACGTTCTACAATTTTTTTTATTTTCATATTTATAAGCTGTTTTATAAAATCAATGAAGTAATTAATTTTTTTTAATAATAATGCTTTTGGTATGAATATTGTGGAGTAACCACGATCGAGGGATGAGTTAGATTGAATTAAAATTGGTTGCACTTAATTAAGGATACATTTTTAAAAATTGGATAGCTTTTAGAATATCAACTCATTCTCCGCTCATTAGTGTGAATTATTTGGGCACCAATAGTGTTGCTCCCTCTGGTTTTTGGGACATGTGTAACTATTTCAAGATTTAAAAAAAAAGTTAGATGAAAATTTAATTTTTTTAAAAATTTATAATTTTTCAATTATACTCTTAAATGCAATAAATATAATCGTTGACTTATTTAAAATACCATATAATGCTCTATGCAAATGTTTTAATAATAATAATTAAAATTTTCATAGATATATTTTAAAAAGAATAATAATTTAAGTAAGGATATAATTAAAAAATTATAAGAAGTACCTAATGTCTTTTATATCATAGACCAAAATTGACTTTTTAAAAATATCCCATATAGTGGATGGAAAATAGTAGTAAATATAAATACATTTTAATCTACTATGATACAAGTTTAACCTTAAAAATGTAGAATCACATAATATAACATCCTTGCTGTGTGTGTATTAAATATAAATCCATCATGAATTGGTGGCATCAAATACTTAGAATTAGTATTAGATTAGAATTGTGTGTGTGTATGTGTGTGTGTAAAGAATTAGAATAGAACAGGTAAAGGTAATAGGATGCTTGATAATTCTCACGGGTTGACATGCATGGGTGGTGCGAACACTCCATTTTGTTTGGGCCCCTACAAATGATAAATGAATGAATAAAAATTTGAAAAGCCTATTTTTAATAAAATAATAAAAACGAAATTAATAAATACAATTTAAATTATAAAATTTTTTAATTTGTGCCTTGATATGAGTCTTCAATTAGAGAAAGTTAAATGTAGATCCAATGTCTCAAATTGTGCTTTAATTTAAAATGGTGAAAGTTAAATAAAATTAATCATAAATTATGATTTGATAGGATTAAACCATTAAAGATGTAAGCCCTAATTCTCATTTATAAAAGAGTGGAGGAAAAAAGAAAGAGGAGGAAGAAAAAAAAAAGGCAACAAATAAAGGAGCTTAGGAGACTTTACTGAAAAGGTAGAAAATGATCATTTATTCTCTTTTATCATCTTCATTTATTACAATATGGTGTTAGGAATGGGTAGAGGTGCCCTATATAAGATAATACCAATTGCTCATTCTAGAATATCCAAAGGAAAGCCAATTCTCTCATTTGAAATCACATGTATGATCTTTAAAAATATTGAAGGCTGAAGGATATAAGATTAGTAATGATATAGATGATCCTTTTGATTTTCATTTTTCCCTTCGAAAATTCCTCCGTGTGCGTGTGTTTATATATATATATATATATATATATTCTTGTGGGTTCCCTGTGTCATATTCCCTTTGTCCTCTTCATGACTCACTCAGCTTTTGTTTTATTTTCTTGTTCTTCTTTCCTTCCCCACCTCGTTCTGAATCTAATTTCCCAAAGTGTACCAATCTTTTTTTAGTCTTGTGTGTCCTGTACGTGAAGCATCCATTTCTATAAGTATATATGTGTGTTTTTCATTCCCCTCTCCTTTTGGTTTTAATTCTGCCTTTTTTATTTTATTTTATTTTCTTTTGTTGTTTCCTATTCTTTTTCTTTGGCCTCTCAATTAGCTCTAATCACAAGTATCAATTGTCTATCTTTTTTTTCCCTACTTCAAATGTTGCCTTTCATTCATATAGGTAGGAAAATATATATGTGATTTTGTTCTAATGAGTATACATGAACACATACACTTGAGCACATGTGTTGGTTGGTTATTTCTTTTGCTTATGAGATGGAGATGATTGGAATAATCATCTAAATTGTGACAAGTGGTAAAGCCCCAAAAGTTTGATCTCTTATTTTTTTATGAGTCATTTATATTATTATACCCTTCTCTAACACACACTATACCATATGATTTGAGAATTTGTGTGCGCATTTTTTTTCCTTAGTCATATCGTGTGAGATTTTTAAAGTCTCCGTAGGTAACTAGTTGATTGGTATGCTATATATGGTAATGGGCCACTGTAGGAACACGAATCATGATGCTTAATTGATTTATTTTATCTTTTTTTAAAAAGAGCCTTTTATAAATATAAATAGGTTAAAAAAAATTTCTATACCGTGTGAGATTTTGAAATCTCCGCAGGCATAAAATAAATTAATTTTCATGTAAGATTTTGTGAATCTCCGCTGGAATTTCAATCTACTTTTTTTAAAAAAAATCCTTTCTCAAATAAGGGAATAAGTTTTTGTTTTCAATTAAAAGATACCAGCCTAATTAAGAAAAAACCTTTTAAAAATGAAAATTTCCTTTTTTAAAAAATACTAACAAACCAACACACATTTTTACCTCAAATTAGATGGGCTTTGATCCCTTTATATACATAGGCCTTAGAGTTTTATCCTAGGTCAAATCTAACTTGTAAATAACTACTATTTTTAATTTAACTTTTTTTATTCATTAAAGGTAATAAATTTCATTTAAGGCTATATTAATTTTGTTTAATCAACTTAAGGTAACCATTCTCATAGACAGGTGATGAGGTGCCTAACACCTTCCTCACGCACAACTAACTCCTGAATTATATTCTAGTTACGGTAGACCATTTTATTATTTTTAAAAAAGTTTCCAACCAACTTCTACATTTATTAATTTCCTCTTCTTAGGAGATCACGATCCAGGCGCGACAGTATGGCAACTCCACTGGAGAGTTTTAGAGAGCCAAGCCCATTTATGTTGTTTATTCAAAATAATATGGCCTTTTTAATTACCTTTTTTCTTTCTTTTTTCTCCTTTCTTTTTTTTAAAGTTTTTTTCCTTATTTGTATATGATTCTCTTCCTTTTTTTTTTTTATGTTCTCATTCATTAATTGGATTCTTTATTTTTCTTATCTATTCTAATTTTGTGATCTAGTTAGCAGATGAGGATGGGGTAGAATCTAGGTTAATAAGTTGGTATGCTCTCTACACACATTGAGCCCTTACACTATTTTTCTCACATACATATTAGACCCTATACCCAAGTCTGTGAGCACCCTAGGTGAGTGAAAGTTTCTAGCAGTTTCCCTGTGGGGTTTATAGAACCCTCAAAGGTTATTGTGAAGACTTCATCCTAGTTGTTATCTATTTAGCAAAGTTGATCTTTGTGGAATTATTGAGTTCTTAGAGGGTCAATCTTGTCAATTACTGGGAGACCTTTTTTTTTTTCAAGATATTGGAACAATCCTAAAATCATTACATATGTTTAAAGGATCCTAGTGACCAACCTCATTGCTTAGTGCCTTTCTTAAGAATGATCACCCTAAGGTTTACTCCCTTATAGGACATTGGAGGGCATATTTTTCTTTCTTTTGCTCTCTATTTTATTATCCTACATGCATGATCGAGAAAATCTTAAGGGCTAAGCAGCTAGCCGTCACTTTACCTAAGTGTGTATCTCGCATCTTTTCTTATATGGATACATCACAATGATGGTCTTTACATTAGATAACTTACTTTAGTCTATGGTCTTTGACCGTATTAGACCATGAATTCATTATATTCATCATAATATAAATATCTTGATATGAGATCATCTTTTAGGATTCATGATAATTCATTTCAACATTTATGATTAATTAATTAGTGTGCTAAGAGATCTTAGAACTCATTTTGGAATAGTTTTTTTAAAATTATTTACAAAGCATTAGTCATGTAGTGGTCTAGACTATTTGCAGGTTAATAGGCACTTTATTCTCCCTATGAGTCAACGGATCTTTAAAGGAGATAGAGTTTCTTTTTCCACAAAAAGAAAACCATATCAAAATTAGTTTTACCCAACAAACACTCTAATTAATTGATTTTTTTAAAAAAAACACATTAGTTGTGTAGGAATTTGGATTCCTTGTAAGTTAATTGTTATTTCCTTATCCCTACGATACAATAGGTATATGGAGGAAAGGAAATTTTTTTCATTCCATATATATTTTTCTGACTTTATTCCCTTCCTTTTTCTTGATGGCAAGAGAATTATCAAGTAATTATGAAAAATTTTGCATTAACACCTTGAATTTTTTTTTGAAACAATTTAACTCAATCACGGTAGAAAAGTGCCTACAATGGTAAACAGAAGTCAACTTATCTTATATTTTTATTTTGAAACAATTCTATAATTTAAAATAGGAAATGATAAAACATAACCTTATAAAATATTTTACCTTTTAAAATAACTACCATGGTAGAAACGATTAAACTAGAGAAATAAGTCCTATTATGGTAAACAGAATTTAACTCCTTAAATTGTCATTTCTAAAAATTTAGGATCCCAAGAAATTAAAAATAAAATCAATGTGAAAGGCTTAAAAGATTCCCTTTTCAATTAATACAAATCAATTTCATCCAACTAATACACATCTATAACCATAATTGGTACCCAACACATTTTATATCAATAAATTCAATATAAAAACATTTAACAATTGGCTTAAGCTTGCATAATACAACATCTCAAATAAATTTTTACCTCCCACATGCTATTAGGTCAAAATCACATTTTTCCATCCTTATACTCCCAACAAGTGCAAACCATAGACCAACAACTAAAATAAACAACTTAATCAATTTCCAAAACAAGCCAATTATTTGGCCTTATAATCATTGTCATTTCAAACTATCCAAAATAAATCAGATATCAAAGTTACAATCATCTAAATTATACTAAAAGTAAAAATAGTTTAAAGGGCATGATAACATCATCATATTCATATAATTGTCAATAAACAAAAAGTTCTAATATTGACAATATAATACATTAAAAATCATAAATCAAATACCCAAAGGAGAGAATAGATCTATGACACTAAGTCTCAGGGACTCCTCTACTCATTACTCGTGGCTCTTTTCTTGAAAATTATTAACCACATAATGAGACTCAAAAGTCTCAGTAACCAATGCTAATTTATGATAGTGTATAGAAACAGTTAAATGTGTGCTTGCTAAGTGGGAAAATAACAATAATATAATTCTAACAAAATACAAGAAATATTACAATACATGACAAACAACCATTCTTATCTCCCTTCATTAACTTAGAGCCGTAGCCCTCACTCGTGCTAAATTATCTGGCCAAAAATAGATTAGCCCAAACCTTTATGAGCCACCAACTAGGCTCTAATAGAGGTGTGCCATGTGGCACAAAAATACAATAACAACAAGAAGCCTCCCAACACCTCCCACAATAATCAAACAAATTCATATCAACATTGTATAATTATACGATATTATAATCTTCACAATTTTCTCATTTTCAATAATATTACATGATATGCCACTTGGCAAAAATACTTCAAAATGCATATTCACAATTTCACAATTTTTTCATAAATATAACAAAATAATTTCTCAACAACAATTCATAATTTTCTCCATAATCACCCAATTAACATGAAGCAACACTAATCACAAATTAAAAGCACGGTTACCTCGTGGCTTTTTCAACAAAATTATTCCTTATAATTTCTCTCCCATCATAATCTTCACCAACAACACAATCTATAAATAACATATTATTTATAAATATTAGTTTCAATTATTGAAATTAATAAAATAACTCTAATAATAGAATTAGAGAATATAACATAATTTTCAATCTCAATTTTAATACAAATCTAGAGTTAATACTATTAAGTAAAATTTGTAACTCCTCTTTTAGTCATCAATAAACATTAATAAGCTAAAATCAACCTCTAAATCAATTTATATTATCAAAATTTTTCTTTTTATTTCATAAATTCGTACCTAAAATATCCAAAAATTAAAAATTAAGTCTCAAACTTAGAATCATCATCCTATAGCCATAATAATCAATTTCTCATCCCAAATAATCATCTAAACCTCAATAAATTAACATATATTTTTGAATTTAATAAAACTCTAGTCTAGGGTTTGATTTATAAGCCTTAAAGTCAAAGCTCACCAATAAATTTATACTCTAGAACATTTATTATACTATTAACAACCTCAACAACTACATTTATTCAACATAAATTCATCCCTCTTTCAAACCCTATATTTTTCACCATCATAAAAGTAGGTGCATCACTCCTATGACCATCCAGTTATGCCGACACATTTTTCCATGCTTGTTAAGTTTCTCAACCTTCTTCCCTAAGAACCAAGTAAACAAGGATACTTCAAGTTTCATTGCCTTTTCTCTCTCTTTCTCTCTTCATGTATTTAGCTGGATAAAATATGTGTTCTTATCTTTACTTGATTCTTAGACGAGAAATTTGCTATCCTCACCTATGAAACAAGTAAAGTGGGGGCAACTGTGAACACTGCATTTTGTCTGGGCCCTATAAAAAATAAATGAATAAATAAAAATTTGAAAAAGCCTATTTTTAATAAAATAATAAAAAAGGAATTAATAAATAAAATTTAAATGATAAAATTTCCAAATTTGTGCTTTGATATGAGTCTTCAATTAGAAAAAGTCAAATGGAAATCAAATCCCCAAAATTATGCATTAATTTAAAATGGTGAAAGTTAAATAAAATTAATCATAAATTTTGATTTGATGGGATTCAACTATTAAAGATGAAAGACCTAATTCTCATCTATAAAAGGGTGGAGGAAAAAAGAAAGAGGAGGAAGAAAAAAGAAGAGGCAACAAATAAAGGAGCTTGGGAGAGTTTATTGAAAAGGTAGAGAATGATCATTTGTTCTTTTGTATCATCTCTATTCATTACAATATGGGGTTAGGAATGGATAGAGGTGCCCTAGATAAGATAATACTAATTGCTCATTCTAGAATACCCTGAGTGTAACATCCTAAAAATTTTAAGACTTGAATTTATTTTAAAAAAATAAAATAAAATATCTACAATTAAATTAAAATTTAGAATAATTTGATAGAGGTCCAGAGTTTAAATTTTTCTCAGCAAAATTTTAGTTTTATTTGATTTTTAACTATGAAAAAAATTACCAAAGTTGACCCGGGCTTTTGTGTTATAATAAAAAATGTTGGGCCCTTTCTTGTAATTTTTTCAAAGTATTATATCAGATTTTTTAAATAGAAACCAGACATAAAAACGTAGGAATGAAATAAGAAAAAGAAAGGAAATGCATGAGAGAGAGAGAGAGAGAGAGGAAAAAGAAAGGAGAAAGAGAGGGAGTTAGGTTCGGATCTAGGAGACTTTGCAGCCGTTGCGAGCTCGGCTATGCGATAGGTAAACTCCCTACTTCAATCCTCTTCCCTTTCTCTTGATTTTTTTCAATTTTTGGAAGAGAAAATTTCTGGATTTTGATCCTAAAGGCTTTATTCTTGTAAGCTTTTGTTTCTTTGGATTCTAGGGAGGATGTTTTGAGTTTCTATATAATAATCTAATATTTTGAGTGAATAATTAGATAAAAAGAGGTGTTTTGGGTACAAATTAAACCCTGAGAGATTGGGTTTTGCTCCTCAACGGTTTAAGCTTATTGATTTAGTTATAATTTTGCTATTTGAGCCCAATAAGATTTAAATTAAAGTTTAGTTTTCATTATAAGGGCTAATGGTGAAAGTTGGTGATACTAAGTGAAGGTTTTTAATTGATTAAAAATTATATAAATTGAAAATTAGCCTAGTGATGGCTAATAAATGGTTTTGGTGGTTAAGTAATACTATGTGAATGGTTGGTTTAATATATGGACCATTAGGATGGATTATAACTCATTGACCCAAGTTGTGTGGTATGAGTTATAGTCTTCATTAATACTATTTGTCATGATAAGTGATGTGGATCACTTATATGTTGTAGGGATTGTTGGTGGAATTTGTTCGGAAGTTAAGGAACAAGCCGAGTCCTATTTTATACAAGAGGAACCCTTTTGGTACTAAAGGGTTGAGGTAATAGGGGAATTTATATTTCTTATTACTTTATTTTAGTTATTTTTGAATAAATATTACTAGCTATCATGCATTACATGTTTTAAAAGATTAAATGTGCTTTATAAGGGATTATGGGGTACTACTTTGATTATAGTGTAAATATCTTTTCTAATTGTTTAACAACAATATTTTTATGCAAACGAAATTTGTTTGCATGTATTGTAATCATAAAGAATAGAAGTTTCATTTAAGGAAGTGTAATTAAGTAAAGTATCTTAGATAGGCTAAGGAACCATTTAAGGGAGATTTATAAATGTTATACAACCTTAGAGTGTTGAAGTGGTCAATACTCGAGAAAGATAGACGCGAATAAAAGGCATGATCTCGGTGGGAGTTCACCAATGAGAAGGTATGAATTTTTGATATTCTATGGTACACTGCCAGTGCTTAATGTTGCCTTATGTATTGTGGGCTCAGTGCACTAAAGTGGTTAGTGTATTAAGTGTTCGACACCTCTCAGTGGGGGAGGGAATCCGACATATGAAGTGTGAGGTTGAGTGCCTAGGCCAAGGTAGCCCTCACATAGAGAGTAAGTCAGGCTGGCTCTGGGACGGAGTTAGCTTTGACTGCTCAGGATTCACGTTGAAGGGGCATAGGTGGTTCGGTGGATTAGATCATGTCTTAAATTATGTTTTGTACCTGTGGAGGTACAAGCAGGTATAAGGTTTGCCTGTGAGTTAAAGAGTGCCAGGGGGCATTCTGTTGGTCATGAAAGGCCATACCAGCCTACATCATGCATTCATGCATTTTAAATGGCTAAATTATATACCATGTTGAATCTATTATTCGTTTATTCAATTATGGCTTACTTTGTAATAATCAATGTAGATTTCTCTATTACTGAGACTGTGGATGTCTCACCCCTTTTTTTTTCAATATTTCTAGGTCCAGGCGAAGGAACCAGTGGAGGACGGGGAAAGGAGCAGAGTTAGGGGTTGTTTGTAAATTGTAAAGAACTACAACCCCTTTCTTTTGAGAAAATCTATTGTAATGTATTTAAGATTAGGGTGCCAGTAGGAAATAATTATGTATATATGCGTGAGTATGTGTGGATTGTATGGCTTGTGTATGAATTTTTGTTTGCTTATAGACTTATGGCTAGAAAACTTGGCTATGGTGTGGGGATTTGATGGATTTATTTAGTAGACCAAGTTTTCACTACAAGCAAATATTCATTTTGGTATATATGTGATTCCACAAGCAAATGCAAAGTGGTTACATTGCAAATGGTGTGCTGTGGGCAAACATATACCTTGGATAGAGAGAGTGGGTGTGTGGGCCCCACAAAGATCTCTAAGCCAAGTAAAAATATTTAGTTTGTGTATTCATATGTGTATATGATATTTGGAATAGTTTTTGGCTACTCTTGTGTGATTTGTACATTTTGGGGGTTTAGGGTCCATTTTGGGAAATGGCACCTGGGTGGTCAAATTTTGGTATAAAGGGTTTTTCTATCATTTAAATATTCTATCAGGTGTTTTTAGTCCTATTTGATGTGTCCAAAATGTTTTCACAAGTTTGTGACTATTAGGATGAGATTTGGACAATTTTGAAAATGGTTTTTACTAAAAAATTATACTTTTACATTCGGATGTTCAAATCTTAATCCGACCGTTGGATTTCTCTAAAATTTTGGTCACAAGTAAAAGTTTTTATAAAATTCGTGTGGGCTTTGGAATCACATCGATCGGATACCGGATGGAGAAACGGCGCACTCTGGAATTTGGTCCGGAGGAGTTGTCATGACAGCAATATTTGTTGATGTTGTAACATGCACGAAATTTAATCCGTCTGTTAGATCTTTTCAAAATTTGGTATGCTAATAATAATATTTAAAAGTGACATGTGGGCTTTGAAATTGCTCTGATCTGAGGTCAGATGGTGAAACGGTACACCCCGAAAGTTAGTCCGGAGGTGCTGTCATGAAACCGTCATGACAGCAAAAATAACCAATCTTTTAACATGTCTAATTTTTAATCTGACTGTTGGATATTTTTGAAATTTGGTACACTTATAGTACCTTTTGAAGTGAGCTTTAAAATCACTTCGATCGGAGGTCGAATGATGGAACGATGCCTCCCAAAAGTTGGCCCAGGAGGGCTGTCATGACAGCATCTTTTTATTCCACTTTCGTCTAACTTACTTCCGTGCGCTATAGGTAGAACCTAAAATTTTTTTTAAAAGTTTTAAATGATTTATGTCTTAAGTTGGTTAGAGGATCAACTCCTTAACCACACTTAGTTTATTTGAATTATGTGATTTTTGGATAACACTCGAGGCAAGTATTACACTAAGGAAAGCCAACTCTCTCATTTGGGATCACATGTATGATCTTTAAAAATGTTAAAGGCTAAAGGATATAAGATTAGTAATGATATAGATGATCCTTTTAATTTTCATTTTTCCCCTTTGAAAATTCCTTTGTGTGGGTGTTTATATACATTCTTGTGGGTTCCCTACGTGATATTCCCTTTGTCCTCTTTATGACTCACTCAGCTTTTGTTTTATTTTCTTGTTCTTCTTTCCTTCCACACCTCGTTCTGAATCTAATTTCCCAAAGGGTACCAATCTTTTTTAGTCTTGTGTGTCTTGCACGTGAAGCGTCCATTTCTATAAGTATATATGTGTGTTTTCCATTCATCTCCCCTTTTGGTTTTAATTCTGCCTTCTTTATTTTATTATTTTTTTCTTTTCTTGTTTCCTATTCTTTTTCTTTGGCCTCTCAATCAACTTTAACCACAAATATCAGTTTTCTATCTTTTTTTTCCTACTTCAAGTGTGGCCTTTCATTCATATAGGTAGGAAAATATATGTGTGATTTTGTTCTAATGAGCATACGCGAACACATACACTCAAGCACATGTGTTAGTTGGTTATTTCTTTTTCTTATGAGATGGAGATGATTGGAATAATCATCTAAGTTGTGACAAGTGGTAAAGCCCCAAAGGTTTGATCTCTTGTTTTTTTATAAGCCATTTATATTAGTATACCCTTCTCTAGTACACACTATACCATATTATTTGAGAATTTGCATGTATTTTTTTCCTTAGTCATATCATGTGAGAGTTTTAGAGTTTCCGTAGATAACTAGTTAATTGGTATGCCATGTGTAGTAATGGGCCATTGCTAGAACACGAATCATGGTGCTTAATTGATTTGTTTTGTCTTTTTTTAAAAGAGCCTTTTTTATAAATATAAATAGGTTAAAAAGTAATTTATATGCCGTGTAAGATTTTGAAATCTCCGTAGGCAAAAAATAAATTAATTTTCATGTGAGATTTTGTGAATCTTCGTAGGAATTTCAATCTATGTTTTTTTTTTAAAAAAATCCTTTCTTAAATAAGGGAATAAGTTTTTTCTAATTAAAATATACCAACCCAATTAAAAAACCTATTAAAAAATAAAAACTTCCTTTTTTGAAAAATATTAACAAACCAACAGGCATTTTTACTTTCGAACTACGTGAGCTTTGATCCCTCTAAAGGGTATATAGGCCCTAGAGTTTTACCTTAAGTCAAGTCCAATTTATAAATATCTTCTTCTTTTCTTTTTTTATTCATTAAAGGTAATTAATTTCATTTAAGGCTATATTAATTTTTTTTAGTCTACTTAGGGTAACCATTCTCACGAACGAGTGATATGGGGTACCTAACACTTTTCCTATGCACAACCAACTCTTGAATTCTATTTTAGTTATGGTAAACCTTTTTATTATTTTTAAGAAGGTTTTCAAAATTATCATTTTACAATTTTGGTGGCAACCCCTACATTTATTGATTTCCTTTTCTTGGGAGATCACGATCCGAGTGCGATATGTGGGACCATGAATAGTTAGACGAAGGTGAGGCATTGGATTTAAGCAATGGGCCATGTGGCCAAATCTTATAGCAACAATTTGCAAACTTCAAAAAAATTCAATGGTTAAAGACAATGTTTTAAAATCTGAATTGGTCATTAAACTGGTTGCAATATTAGTTCATGATTCATCGGTTAAACTACAGACCATTCATGATCAAACTAGATATAATAAAAAGGGGAGAATGATAAAGAGATTCCAAAAGGACTAATTAATTTAAGTTAGGTCCCAAGTGCCAAACTTTAAAAATTTGCAAGTCTATCTCTCAATTTTACAACTGTATTGTGATGAATTTGTAATTTATTTTTCAAATTTTAACATGATTGAAGAATAAAAAAAAATTGTTTCCCTTGTTAGAATTTGAAATACAAGTTGTAAATTCATCACAATGGAGTTGCAAAATTGAAAGATTAAGTTACAGTTCTCTGAAATTTTAAACTTGAGACCAAACTTGAATTAATTAGTTCTTTTGAGACCTCTCTGTCTTCTTTTTGATAAAAAAGTATATTTTAATTGAATGTTACTTATTATAAATAAAAATAATATACAAAGATATATTTTCAATTAGTTCGCAATAATAAAATTAATTCAAAATTAAAGTAGTTAAATAGTAAAATTTTGGGTATATGTAACATAATAAATAATTTAATAAAAAAAATTAGCATTCAAAATATAGTGAAATATGTGAAAAAAAATCTATTTATAATAAATATAAAAAAGGTAAAATATTTTATTTTATTTTATTTAAAAAAAGGTTTGATAACACAAAGCTATGTCTCATGAATGTAGACTTTTCGTCCTCATATCTTTGTGACTCAGATTACAATTTTCAAGTCAAGCAAGTGGCCTTTTGAATTTTTTTTTCTCTTCTCCAGAGAGCATGTCTCACCAAACAGAAAACAAGCAAGAATTTTCATCCTCTCCCCCGCAACACAATTTTTTCCCTCTCCTTTCTTCTTCACTAGCAATTTCTTTTGCTTCTTATTTTTTCTTGTTAGAGGTTAGCCATAGAAGAGGGTTGATGTCACACACAGAGAAAATTGTGTTTGTCAACATGAAATGTCAAAATCTTTAGATTATAAGTAGAAAAAAGGAGGACGTTTTGAATTGTCCAATTCATGAGAACTAGACCTAGTTCATGGTTTGATCCCACTTCCCTGTCTAAAGGCCATCCAAGATGGTCTAACTTGGTTCAACCTCCCAAAAAAAATTTTCATGCTAACCAAGCTATTATCCTCAACTGGTTTGACCGTCCAATCTAATCTAGATTTAAAATCATTGGTTAAAGGGCAAATTCACCTTGAAGTGTTTCTTGATGTGTAATTAGTATTGTTAAGTATTTTAAGTAGCAATATTCCCCTTAATGTAATTGAAATGTCTTAATTAAGACCTAACCTAACAGATTGCTGGACTTTGACTGTGAAATTCCTAATTTTGACCATTTCTCGCTTTACAAGATTTCCACTTGGGTTTTTTTTTACTATTGAGAGATTTCTAACTTATCATTAAACACTACTACAAAATGTCCCCTTACTTGATGGTTATTTTAAAAATTATTTGATGGTTTTTAACTGTCAAGTAATGAGGCGCCATATATTTATTTGACGGTTAAAAATCGTCAAATATTTTAGAGATTACTTGACGGTTATTTCAAAATAACCATCAAATAATCACTTAAACATTTGCATATACTGCAGCAATATACTTGATGGTTATTTTAAATAACCATCAAGTATTTAGTAATATTTGACGGTTATTTTGTAACAAGCGTCAAATATGGTTTCGCAAATTCTGTGTGCCAAATACTTGATAGTTATTTCATAATAACCGTCAAGTATTCGTACATACTTGACGGTTATTTTGAAGTAACCGTCAAGTAAACTTATCCTTGACGTTTCTTTCTAAATAACCGTCAAGTATTTATGATGTGTTTTTTTAAAAAGCAGCCCCCTACAAATACAAAGCAATCAAATATATATACCAGCCAGCCAACAATAAAAAACAATTGAATCAATATTTATATTGAAATTACAATCTAAATATCTTTAATTTATCTTATATATACCTATACTCTAAACCTGATGCCATAAAAAAATCTATAACTTTACCTACTTTACAAGTTTAAATTTCAAAATTAATTGGCCTCAGACATAAAATTGACCAAAAAAATAAATGTGTACACCAAAACTAATTAGGCCTAATCACTGTTGCTATCCATATGTTAAACACAGCCTGAGCTACCTCTTCAAGGGTTTCCTCTATATATGCAGCTGCATACTGAATACAGTAGGCATCCTCGAAGTACTGTATGCAAAGAGTTACAACAAATTCAAGTTAATAACTATCTAACAAAAGTTGTTAAAATTTATAATTTAAGTATCATTATATTTAATATATACCTTGTTAGGTAATGTGGTAGGGGCATAGGTGATAATGTCCTTCAAGAATCTCATCAAGCAATAGCCACAATCATTGCTCTGATCTGGCTGGAGTGGACACTGTGCAAAAAAAATTACATATCAATAAAATAATAGTTAAAAGGCCACGGTTTGTTAATTAAAAACTCAGTCCATTAGGTTTACCTTAACTGTGACCCATGTCTCATAAGAGTCCAATACCCTTAAGCTAGGGGACAAGGTCTTGTTGGCCGCAGTTCGATACAAGACCATAGCTCTAAGAAGGAAATAAAGAATAAATGTTAGAAATTCAATATATATGGATATTAAAATAACAATTAATAAAAATTCAACTTACTTATTAAAAAGTTCTACCATATCTGGCCTATTGCTTGGTTCTCCGTTAAGAGGATCAAGATACCAAATTTTTGAAGCAACAGGGTTAACCATAATAAGCATCCAGTGCCCCCTAATAAGAAATAACAAGTGTTATCAAATAAGTAAATATAAAAAAATATTTACTTGTACCAAAAGTAGCTAGAAAGTGGTTTACCCTTGACAGTAAGGAGCGAGAAATAAAGTATCATTGCTTGCTCCCCTATCCTTAAATTGATTTGAAAGCTGTCTTGCTTGATCTTCAAGAGCTTCCTTTGTAATTCCATTATAGGCAGAGACATCGTGGGGATTAATCATCTTGAATCTCGACTCAAGGCCGCCAGGAATCACAAATGAGGTATAAAGGTGGCTTAAGTAAAAAAATAACCAGGTTAATACACACACGTGCACACATACATATATATAATTTAAGTAATTAACTGAGAATTATCGAAGAAATATCTCATGTAGAAGCTCATCAGACTAGTACTGGCCATTTCGTACTTGAGAATTTCATTCAAAATTTCATCCCGAACAACTTCAAACAAGCCCAGTCTTCCATATAGCCCATTATCAAAACTAATGATATCCCCAATCGCAACTTGACGAGCCATCCTCGTAGCCGTCGCATATGTCTCAAGAGAGGCACGGTATTTGTATTCTACAGTTGGCACCGGTGCTGCTGGATATTGCGAAACTGTGGTTGACTCTTTGGTATAGCCTGACTTACCTTTTAGCTTGCTCTTCCCTTTCAGCTGCATAACAAAAAAATTAGATATTTATAATTATATTATAAAATTATAAATAACTATTTAAACCATACCTTTTTCTTTGGAGGCAATGGGTCCTTTGCCGGCTTTAGTATTACCACTACTACAAGGTGGCTAGGTCATGCAACAAAGCTCCCTACTGCTTCCCCTACCGTCTATGCCTCATCAGTAGGAACAGGCAATGGATAGTTGGGGTCGATGGCAACAAGTAGAGAAACTCTAACACAGTCGGGCAAGGGGGGATGATTATGGATTGTGTCCCCGAGAATGTTGTATACACGCCCTGTTGCAACCACTCTACGTTTAGGAGTGTCTGCCAAACAATTACAATCGTTCTTGCCCTAATTAAACAAACAATGACAATCAGTTTCTAAAATAAAAATAATTAGACAAATTCATAAGGTAAAACATATTACCTCAGGTAGTTTTTCTGAGGGGACTGTGTAGCTATCTTTCTGACTAGGGCTAATCTCACCCAAAGTCCTCCCAAGGACTTGCCCTTTCAACAACATGTCAATTAATGCTGCCTAGGCTAGTAGTTGCTGCTTCATAACGGCTTGCTCTTCTCTCAGCTCTTGGACCTCAGACGAAGAAGCTAATGTTCGCTTTTTTATCTTGCCAAAATATTAATTCTTCGTGACTCCGAAGCCAACACCCCTGACACGACCAGGGTGGTCAGCAGTTCCCAACGCCCTAGCTAAGATATCCTCATCCTCAGGAAGGTTGCCCTGTGAGACTTCCTGAGAGATGGAATCCTGTGTAGAGTAAATATGTTTAGTTTAGATATTCATAATTAATTATTAAGTAGTAGATAAATATAATACTTACAATCTTTTCAGTAACCTTCTTCATGCGGGGGTTGTCAATAATTCCTTCTTTATTAGTGCGTGCCAATGCCCAGAGCTTATAGCGGGATATGGTAACCTCTGATCCCTCCTCCTCTAATTGTTTCTGCTCAATGCCTGCATACCCCAACCTCCATGCTCTATAAGGATATTCATTCTTCGCTACTCTCTCCTTATTCTGTGTACTTAATTCCTTGACAAGTTAATAACAAAAATTTTTGTTAGTACATACACATATAATCAATAAATAACACCAAACTTAAAATTTAAGAAACATTAATACCTTGAATTCCTTCTCACGCCGTGAGGCAACAAAAGCATCCCAATCCTCTTGTTTTACCGAAGGCTGTAGTAAGGGTGGAACTCAAGCTACAAATTTAGCATCAGGATCTTTCAAATATTTCTGTGTGATAAAATATCTGAAAGACTATAGTGCCCTCCCAGCCTTTTGTAGGACAAAATCTTGCCTACTCTCATCAATGTCAAATCCTGACTACAAAATAAAATAAACAACATATCAGATGCATTAATTTTAAAAATAGTTTATACCAAAATATACTTAGTAAAATGTAACTTACTGCTATAGTATCCTAAATAAGAGCCTTCGTGGCCTCATCTACTTTGCGCCATGATTTTACTGTGATAGGCACAGTAATCTTTATCACCACTCCAATATAACTTATGAATTTTGAGAATTTAATTGCTTGCCCTTTCTTGTTCCATTGCACATCAATTTTTTTTCCTGCAGCTCTTGTTTTTGTCACATCTTCTATTATCGTTAGGCCTCGTTGAATGTTATTGTACTCCTGCTCTAGCTTTTTCTGTGTACTCGGAACCTCAGTCGAATTTGTAGCTAGAATTGATGGAGGGGTATCAACAGACTCGCTATCAGAAGCCATTTATCTATAAAGGAAGAAAATTAAATCAAACATTAAATAACTTAAACAAAATTTACATAATTAATTCAAACATTAATCAACTTAAATAAAAAGAACACAATTAATCAACTTAAACAAAATGCACACAATTAATTCAAACATTAATTAACTTAAATTAAAAGAACACAATTAATCAACTTAAACAAAAAGTTTTATCATTCAAGTTCTCATATAACTTAATTATACTCAATCAAGTTACCCAACAATAATTGATATAAAAATTTTATCCCAACAATCTATTTTGTCCTATAAATTCAATATAACTCAATCATATCTAATCAAGTTATCCAATAACAAAATTAATCACCATCATCACAATAAGGGAAGCAAATTTTCAACAAATTCATAAAATGCCCAACAGTAAATTAACTTTCATATAATCTTAAATTTAATTTCAAAACTAACAAAGAACTGAAAACAAAAGCCTATATACATTCAATCACAAATCGTAGTTCTAATGAACAAAAAATTCATATTCCAATTGCTAATTCCAATCAACTCTCTAATTACAATCAATTGACAACAATATCACAAGGAAGAAGGATAGGCCAACTTACTTAAGAGAGGTAGAGCACGAGGATGAAGAAGAAGAGCAGGGGAAGGAGGAAAGAAGACAACTCGCGTTTTGCACTGTTGAGAAGCAAGTAGGAGAATTTGAAGTCAGATTTACCCTAAACACTAAACCCAAAAATGAATTAAACAGATGAAGAAGAAATTAAACTCACATGGAAGATGGAGAACGAACCCAAAACGCCCGAAATGAAGACTTGGATGAACGAACAACCCACAAACCCCAAAAAATGGAACCCACGAGCAAAACCCAAGAAGAATCGAGTCTAAATCTGTGTTTTTAGGCAGTTTTAGTGACGAAAAATGATTTTCAAGCACTCTGGGTGTATTTTTGAAAACGTTCGAGTTGCAGAAATGTGAAAATGAAAGGTTTTGGAGCGTAAATTTAAAAGGCAATACTTGACGGTTATTTCATAATAACCGTCAAGTATTCATTACTTGACGCTTGTTATTAAATAACCGTCAAATAAAACTCAGACATACTTGACGGTTATCAATAAACAAGCGTCAAGTAATTAATTTTTTTTATTTTTCCTTTTAAACCATATATTTGATACTTTTTTACAAATAACCGTCAAAAAGACAATACTTGACGGTTATTTCATAAGAACCGTCAAGTATATATTACTTGACGCTTGTTATTAAACAACCGTCAAATAAAATGCAGACATACTTGACGGTTATTAGTAAACAAGCGTCAAGTAATTAACTTTTTTATTTTTCCTTTTGAACCATATATTTGACGCTTTTTTACAAATAACCGTCAAGTCCTCCGAAATATACTTGACGGTTATTGTAAAACAAGCGTCAAATATATTTATAAAAAAATAAAATCTGGGATGCATATATATTTGACGGTTATGCCAATATAACTGTCAAATATATACTAAATACTTGACGGTTATTTTGAAACAACCATCAAGTATTTAGCGCCTTTTTTATTTGTCATTTTTCACTTATAACCGTCAAATATAAGCCGTCATATTTAGCTTATTCTGTTGTAGTGAAATATGCATTTAATAAGCAATAAAGATTTGACCTACCCTCTTCTAAGCCACAAAAATGTTTGCAAAAGAGAGTAGAAGCAATGGTCGATGAAGGAGAAGGAATGTGGAATCACCGATGTTATCAACTATGATAATAGAATGAGGGCTTTGGCTTTGAAGCAAGGAAGTGAAACACTATATGAAGGACCAATAAGGTATTGGCATTGTCATTTGTTAGCTTCTTAGTGGACTTCATGGAGCCAGAGCAATCCAAGTAGAAGGTTTTATGATTGCAGAATTTATGACTGTCTTGTAACTCATAAGTATGCTTGTTTATATTTTGCTTTAGGTTAGTTGAAGAGATTGAATGTGATAGGGTGGGTACAGCTATTTTTCATGGCGTGATGAGAAAGTATACTAGAGGGTGAAGAAAGTGACTAACGAGCTCGTAAACTGAGTAGATAAGTTCACTAATGAGATTGTTAGCATAAGAAGACACTTGATAGGGAAGGTTTCTTGTCAGAGTTTAATTCAATTTTTAATGAACTAAGGAAAGTCTAAAATTCACAAGCAAAGATCGAAAAGCAAGAGGAAGAAGGGAAGAAAAGGTTGAAGATAACAATAGTAGCTCTTGTAATCTCTTGGATTTATTTTTTGATCTTCATATTCTTCTTAAATGTTTGAGTCAGTGTTGTACTAAAAGGAAGACATATATCTTCCTTTATTTTGCTACATGTAAAAATGTGGAAATGAAATAATTTGATACATTTTGTGATTACATTTTGTCAAATTTTGCTCCATTTTATTATTCTCATCAAAATTCACTAGCATACAAAAAAGAAAAAAGTATAAAGCATCTCATATATGCCATTAAAAGACTCAACAGATCCTAAAAATAAAGCATCATATGCATTAGTCGCACAATGAGTTTTAGGATACTAATTCCTATATAACTTAGTTGTTATAATGTGGTACACCTAAATACAAAACAAAAGCACTAATTGGCTAATTTAACAAAAGCACTAATTGACAAATGCACCATAACAGTGGGTCACAACATCCATCATTCACAAAATAATTGACATTCACAAAAGCACCCAATATGGGTCTTCATCACAAAGTAATCTAAGATGTTAAATTTCTCCTAAGTTATTTGATCCTCCTCTCCCTCTCTGCCTCAAGACTTAAGATTATGCAACTTGGTTTCCTTTTTTATATGAGTCTAAGTGTGTGAAAGGGAATATTAGTTGGTTGACCAATTAAGGAACTATCTCTATTGAAATTGATTTTTCTCAAGCCCTCTAGCCTACAATCATCTTGCTACCTTTGCCTTGTATGCCTCATTTGCCTCTCATCTAGAATAGGGAAATGTGTTTATGGATATAAGTAATGTTGCTATCCTTAGCTGCATTATCCTCTTTAATCACAACTTCAAACCTTATGCTAGGCTACACAAGTAAATCAAACAAAGTAATGACAAGATGCTTTGTTGAAACAAGTGTAAAAATCAAGAAATGACTATCCAACACTATCTTGCCTACTTGTAAATCTACTTTAATGCTAAAATTATACTCAATTTGTGGCCTATACACACTTCTTGCCTTTCCTCTTCCTCCTTGTGGCCTCCTTAGTTCATTGCCACTTCTTTTTACTTCTGCCTAGAAGCTTCACTATTGGTGTAGGTTCTATTGGTTCAATCTCAGTTATATTTTAGAACGACCTCCCTCCTACAAGCTGCAGTTTTTCCTTTGTGGCTTGCCATATATGAGTTTCTATGGTAGTACTTTAAAATTTAGGCTTTAGGATCAATTTTAGCATGATATAATGCATAAGTTGTATGTTGACATAGGATTCCAATTTAATCCCATGCCTTATAAGTATATACCTTCCTAGTGATATATACTCTATGCCTATCTTGCCCTTCTACTACTTCATAACATTTGTCCCCATTAAAGTACATCTTACAATTAATAGCGAGCTCCCTATTTGCCTAAAAAATTTTAACGCATTTAGGACTAAAGTTCCCATTCTATCTCTTTAAATTATGCTCACTCTCAACCGATCTCATTATCATTTTTACTTATATAATCCAATCAAACATGCAAATTATAGGAAGAATCTTATAGTCATTTATCCATGAATTAAACTCTTTCTTGTATTGTTGTCCACAATCCATGAAGGGCATATTGTCTTAAAGTATGCTTTGACCCAACCTTGAGGAGGATAAGTCAATATAGTCTCAGCTACCTACTTGCTTAGTCCCTTTAGGGCCTAAAAATTGTATTTGAACTGCTGCTCATATGTACTCTAGACACAAGAAAATTTTTTTTCTTTGATTCTTCACCCCTCCACTTACTCCTCCATTTTGTATATGTATGCCTTACACAAAGTTTATGTTTTACTTTTAGCAACATCTCACATTCAACTTACATCAACCTTTACATTGTAACATCCTCAATTTTAAATCTAAATTAATTAATTTTAAATAGACTAATTAAGTGTATGACCAGAGAGGCCTAACAGGCATGTTTGGTCTCGATTTCAGTTCTAAACGTAGGTTCGAAGGAGAATCGGGTTACTCGGGAATGGAAGAGGAAGAATTTCTAAAGGGAGTGATTTTGTGCCATGTGCCGTGGCTTGTGGTTGGTTCGCTGCAGCGTATGCATGACAACACGCTTGGAAGAGGTACTTTGTGCCATGTGCCACAGCGCATTGTGCATCTGCCTCGACACATGGTTAGAATTTTACAGTATTAAGTCACGAATCTGAAGTAAAAGAGAAGAGAGAACTCAAAGAAACCGAGAGAGTGATGAAAGCGCTGAGTTAAGGCTTAAAGAAATTAATTATTGGGAGTAATTTAGAGCTCATAAACACTAAAGGTAAGCTTTCTTACATAAATCTTTCTCTCTTCTTCTATTTTCTTGATGGTAGAGGTTAGGATTTGATTGTTAATGGTGATTTTCGTTCCATAAAAGTTATAGGTTCGAATTCATTGACTTAAATAGAGTTAATAAGAGTAGATTGAGCTAAGCAAACTTAATATTAATGGTTTTATGATGATTGGTAGTCGGAGGACATTTAATGTCCGAAATTCCCATAGATTTAGTAGTTGGAATAGTGTGATTCATTAATACCCATTTAAGAGCTCAATATTATTGATGAGAGTTAAAGGAAGTTAAGAAGCCTTATGGGTACTTTTACATGAGTCAAGAATAAATTTTGAGTATTAAGAAATGATGAAATGTTAGTGAAAAATAGCTCAAAAATGAATATTGATGTTTTGCATGGTAAATGCTTGTAGTGTAACTACCATTGGCACCATTCAAGCTTCTTGAAAGCTTCGAGAGTGAATAGTTAAGGGGTGAAACCTTTGACCTCTCAAAGGTTTGAGGTAATTGAAGAAATTTTATCTTATACTTGTGTGTGTTTATTAGTTTATTGATTTATGATTTATCATTGAAATGTGTAAAATAAAAAGAAATGCAAGTGTGGCTTAATTTGTTAGGAAATCCACTAGATTAAATTTTTGAATTTTATGCCTTGTAATGTAAAATTTCCTCAAGAACAATAGTGGTGGATATTCATATTAATGTTTATTGGGAGTTCAATGATTTTAAAAATGTGAAGTACAATGATTGTGAAGTCGGAGTTCAACGACCTATTTTTTTTAAAGTTCCAAGAAATGTGATTGAGAAGTTCAATGATTAAGTAATGATGGAGTTCAATAAAAATTGATATGTGAAGTTCTATGAACTGTATATGTGTGAGTTATGGCATGAATGTGTATGGCATGATCTTGAGAGGCAGGAGTTCACCTAGAAAGCGAATTCAATAAGGAACTTGAACCTAGCTAGCTATCCACCGGTTCAATGAGGAGGCTAGTCTAGGGTGTATAACACCCCATAATGTGAGAAATAGGGGAAACTATGATTTATAAGTGAGTTAGGTGTGCCTTGGTCGGGTAATACCCTCACAAATGTTTAGGCTAGAGAAGTCAAGGAATATAGACTACCCCATTTGGTTATAGCCCACAATTTCTTGTTAGAGGAATGAGGAGGATATAAGGGAGGTGTGATCATGCATATAGTGAGTAAAGGCACTTGATGTCTATATTGAGTCTATAATGATAACATTTTGAGTTGAGTCTTAATTTTTATCAATATGTTTTGTCAATGATTTTGTGTGACCAACTCTCTTTATATAAAAAGTGCTAAAAGCATTGTTTCCCATGTAAATATTATTATGTGAGTTGAATTGTGAATATCTGATTTCAATTGCTACATATAGGTTAAAGTATTAATATTAAATGCCACTTGTATTTAAACTAATTGATATACATTAGTATGGGTTAGTCGGACCTTGATTATTGAGTAGTTATACTCACCCCATTATTTTTAATATTATAAGGAATAGCTCAAGAGGTGTAGATAGAGAAAAACACCCAGAGGCTTAGGATCGCAATCCCTTTGTAATATGCCTCCTTATTTTGGGTAAACTTATATATATGAAAACTTCAATTGCCAACTAGCAATTCTCTTTTGTTACTTACTTGCATTATCTGAAATGTAAATTATAATGGTATTTTTGGCTCTAGGGAGAGAGTTGATCATTATGTATTATGGTGATAGGGCTAAAATACTAATGCAAGTGAAGGAAGAGAATATTATGTGATAACCTAGGAGAACTTGATGAAAAAGCATGGTAAACTCTCCCTTTCTATGTTTTTGAGTTTATGGGGTTGAATAGTGAAAATTTGATCTAAAAATATTCTTTGTGTTATGGCATATTGCACGAGTTGGTCTTGATAATTTGTATGTGGTCATTTTGGTGTTGGTGGCTATTGGTTCTTGGCATTTGGTTTGGACACTGGAAATTATGAAATTTATTATAAAAGTGTAAGTTTTAAAAAGGGTGTCCAATTTTCATTTTAAGAAGAATTTGAGTTTGAGACTAGTGCCATTAGTCAGAATTTGGAATGAGTTTTCTATAGACACCTAGTTCGCGTCGTTAAGATGTCAGATGGGGATTTGGGATACGTCGAAAGTTGGCCCTAATGCTATCAAAATGACAGTAGAATTTATTGTCAAAATTCATACAATTACACCGCTATGCATGTTTAACGAGCCGCGACGCATGCCTTAAAATTTTTTGGAATTTTTCTTGTTTCAAATTCTAAAACAAATGCACTCACTTATACAATGATCTCTTGCTTTCACAAAATTGTGAACTTTGATTTGCTTGATTGCAAGACTAGAAAATTGTTTTAGTTTGATAAACTTGGGGTCCCTATTTTTGTTAACCAAATAAGGATGTTGTATTTTGATGATTATCATAATCCTATTTTCTAATTATTTAGGACTTGGATTTAATTATAGGATTAAAAGGAGAAGGATATTATAACTGCATAACATCCATGAAAATTGGTTAGCAAAATCCCTAATTTGTTACCCTTAATAGTCACAAGTACTACCTTTTTCATGTCTAACATCATTATTACTCTTGAACTATCATTTAAATCTAATAACTTTTGCAGCCACGAAATAAACCATCCCCAGATCACTTTGTAATCCTTCTAGGTTAGGGAAATTGCTATTAGAAAGAGTGATTCATCAGCATCTACGCCTGTTGCAGTAAGCAAAATCCCTCTTGCATTTCCTTTTAAGAATATCCCATTTAGACCAATGAATGGTCTACAATAGTTATAGAAGGCATGTATCTTAGAAAAATAAAAGGCATTGCAGTACAAATCTAAAAAATATATACTTAAAATGACAAGGTAAGGCACTGTAATAGGTTAGATGCATTAAAGCAAACATACATCCTACTAAACACTCTTTTACCTTTCTCAAGGCCCTTTTTGCTTAGCTTAATAGTGACATTTGAACTCTGATTAGAGGACCTCGGCTTATTGCAATATGCCTTCAAGCACACAAACTCATCCTTATAGCTTCCTTTATCTCTTCCATAATCATTTTCTTGGCTCTCTTGCACTTATAAATGCTAACATGTAGTTTCAGTTCATCTTGCACATCATCCTTCATGTTACTAACCTTATATTGAGGCCTTTTATGGATCTTGTTCTTAATATAGCTTATTAACCACTTCAAAGTTGCCCTTAGATTCTTGAAAACCCTAAAGTAATGATGGTCATAATAGAGTCTTCGCTTTTATACCTAGGTTAGTCCCATCCTTAGAGGCATATATCTCAAATAGACATCCCTTTTTGCTTATGGCCTTAATTCTTTATGGCTCACTTCTGATTACTTTAAGTTTCACTCCATTTTTTATTACACATGTGCCAAGGGCCTTCATAAACTCATCCTTTGAGGTAAAATGTCATACCTAACATAAAAAAGGGCCTACTATATGGTGCATTTAAGTCTTCAAACCTCCTCACTTCCTTTATGGGCCTACCATCATGTTCTAGGCCCTATCCAAGATAACTAAAGTTATATTCCTCTTCTAAATCAGACTCCTCATCCACATCACACTAGATTCTTCATGCTATTTTGAGAAGTCTATCATTTGAGTCATCACTTCTATTATCTTCAATATCATCGTTTGACACCTAATCATTCTCTCTATTATCATGCCTAATGGACTGAACCTCAATTGTTTCAACTCCTGCTCCCTCAAACTTAGTATTACTCTCCCTGATTCCATTTCCTAACTCTTTTTTAGAATCCTTGTTACTATCATCGTCCATCATCTCAATTTCCTTAACCTTATCTTGGATAGGGGTGGATCCTTACATTGGATAGGGGTGGTATATAGTTTAAGATTTCATCAACTATAGTTAGACATCCACCCCTTAGTCTTACATATGCTTCTTCCCACTCCTTTCTCCATTCAAACTCAATAAAGAGATTTGTGATATTGTCACTATGAAATCCCTCATTATAAAAAAAAATTGTGCACTGACAACATTTTTGAAAAATGATATTAGACTAGTAAAATCTAATGGCATTTTGTTTGGCACTCATGAAATGCCTTTATAAGAGACCTTTACCTAACCAAACGCCCCCTCTGGTGGAGGTGTTTCCCTAAATGCCTATACTTTCAATAGAGGCGCTTGTAAACTCCTGCTTACTAATTAACCTATTAACACTCACCATCCAAGGTTAAAAAAGTTAATTTTAATTTTATTACAAAAGTCTTTGAAAATGGGATCCAAATTTTAAAACTATTCACTGAAAACCTTGAGTCAACTTTTAAAATAGAGTAAAAAATGCAAGAAAGAATATATTAAACAATCTACAGATCATCATAAAATGTCCCACTCCTATTTCAATATTCATTAGCCTTATCTTAGACTTATACCCAGTTTAAAATACTAATACAAACATTTTTTATAATTTTCATTCATACAAGCAGAGTAAAACATAATTCAATCTTTCCAACTACCCTTATGGCATAATTTAAACTAAGCAGTTCATAACATTACACCACTTATCCCATATCTTAGTATAATCCTATCATACTTCTCATTCTATAAATATAATCATAAATTCATCTTTTATTCAGCTAACTATCCATGGCCCTTATAAGCTTGTACTTAAAGAGTTGGCCAATTAAATCCATCAAAAACATAAATTCACAATTAATATGCATTGACAATCCTAATTAGCAATATATAAATATACATAATGTAAATCCTCTACACATATATACTAAGGTATTACAAGAAATTCTAATTGTGTACCTTTAGGCCTTGTTTGGTATGCAAGCTTCACTTTATATGGATTGGAATTGGTAGTGGGAATGAGGTTTTAAAATGATATTTGGTATGGAGTAATATTTGTAAGGGGTAGTTTTTTTTATGTTATTTTAAAATTAAACATAATTTATAAAAAGACTATAATATCCCTTAAAATTAAAAAAATATAACTCTCTTTCTCCCCCAAACAACTCATTCCATCACTTTTGGTCCACCGCCTACCTTCATCATCATCTTCCTCTTCTTTCCTCTTCACATTGCTCTTTCATTTTTGTTCATACTCATGTCGGAGTCTTCCATAGAGGAGGCTTATTTGCCATCTTCGTTACTGCTCCTTCTAACTAGAAATGATAGTAAGGAATGATGATGAAAAATGATGATGATGATAAAGAACCTAGAAACAAATGATAAGGATATGGGCGGCTCATCGCTCAACCTTGCTTGTCATCATCCAATTTTAGGTAAGCTTCTACTCGTTGCTCAATTTTGTTCAATCATGATTTAGATCTACGTGTTGCTCATCTTCATCATTTGATTTTGCTCATCTTCATCATTTGATTTTGCTCATCATCATCCAATTTTAGGTTTAGCTTCTACTCGTTTCTTGATTCTGTTTGATGCTAATCTAGATCTGCTCATTATCACTTGCCTTCATCATTTCCTTCTGCTCATCTTCGTCTGATTGTGCACGAGCAAAGTGGAGAAGAGAGGGCAAAAGGGCATTTTTATCCTCAAAAAATAATCCCAGGATTGATTTTGCAACACTAAAGCTGCTTGTGGTATTAGGTAATCCCATGTAAGGTGAGATTGGTTTTGGGACTAAATATTCATTTTAGCATACCAAACATGAAAAGTTAGGATTACTCATTCCCAATGCCAGTCCCTCCCCTCCACTCCTACATACTAAACAGGGCCTTAGGTCTATAAAGTGTCACTTGTAAAAACATTAGTAATAGGGAATTAGATAAATATCTCTATAATCGAGGAATTCCTAACTTCTAGAATATATTCAAACAAAATTTAAGGTTGTGTAAGTATAACGGTCCCTACACCCTAAACCACAAAATCACATATAATACTATATATTCACACAAATATGCATGCACGATCATCTATCACCTTATAACCTCCTTATTCTTTCTAACTGAGTCCATGGGCTACCAAATAACAAGACTAAATCTAGATATCCTGACTTGTCATAATTAGCTCTCTAATATTTGAGGGGTAACCCAGGCAAAGGTTATCAATCCCTAAACTTGGACTATGGACTCCCCTGTCTACAAGGTATCATATAATTGCTAGTAGATATACCCACTCCTAGAGTGAGTATCATCGGTTAAGTTAGAACCACACCTAGCCCCTGTTAAAGTTGATGCCATAACTAAACAACTCTTGGCATTACCTAGATATTGTCTTTGCCATGTAAACTTAAATATACTCTCTCATATCACAAGATGAATTATCTATGTCACAAATGTATATCATATTTATGATCATGCCTATCTCATATTCTCAACATTGTTACCACATATGCAAATCACATATTTTTTAATAATTCATAATTCCACAATAACAACAATTCATAGTTCCATAACAATCTATAATAATTCATAACCTATCCCATCCAATACTCAACTTTATTGCTCAAACTTGCAATACATAAATCACATACACATTCATCTTTCACATATTCTCATAAATATATATATATATATATAGTTCATGCTTACATATTTAATTTTCCTTAAGAGCATCATTTACAAAAATATATAATAAATGCTAGAATTAATAGATGGGAAAATTTAGGTTTCTAGTTGCCTCTAACCCTTGAGTTAATCAAAAGGGCACTCAAACCACGCTTCCACAAGGCTTCCAATCACGCACAACAGCATGAAACATTAATATATAATTAACATCATAGAATTTATCATTACTAGGCACAATTGTATACTCAATGCTACCATGACCTAACATAACACTCTAAACTCATTTTGTTAATTAGTTTAGAGTTTTAATTAACTTTATTAAATTCATTCAACTCCCAAGAGTCTAACTAAACTCACTCTAAGTCTCCATAGTCTGTTATTTAACCATAAAGATTCTTTATTAGATCTAGGTTTTAGGTCAAACCTCATATAAAGGACAAAGTTAATAAATTTCACATAAGAGAATAAATCAAAGATCCAACAGTTGAAAATACCAAGTTGGATGTCACTAACTTTCTAACCAAATTTCAGCCAAATCTAACAATGAAAAAATTCAGAAATGAAAATTTACTTAGATTACTTTATGACAATACGAAAACAGCTATTACAAATGACTAAGTTAGTAACTCACTAATCAAGAAACTAATCAATGATTGAATCATTGAAAATGACTAATCGAATATTATGAACTTGATGACAAAATTTAAGCCTGATCCAACGATGAACAAATTCAAAAAAGTTGATTTACTAAGATTGTTTTGTGAAAATGTGAAAATAGTTGTTACGAATGACAAAGTTAATAACTCTTTAATTAAGAAACTAATAATGATCTAGTCATTGAAAAGAACAAGTTGGACATTAAAAATTGTATGACCAAATTTAATCATGATCCAACGGTGAATAAATTCATAAAAGTTAATTTATCAAGACCGCTTAGTGTAGATGCGAAAATAGTCTTCTATCTAATTTTCTCTCGAATGATTGTAGCTTAATTCTAAACATAATCTTGCTCTCATGACGTAATTTGACCATTAGTGAAACTCACAATGAACTTCAATATGGAGTTTTTCTTTATATAAGAATGGTACTCAAACTCATTAATCTCAATTTTCCTCAAAAACACAATTTAATTATTAATTAAATCTTGTAATTTTTTTAAATTAAATTTCTAAAAAAACTTAATTTATAATTTTCTTAAATTAAATTCTTAAATAAAAATAGGATATTACAGCGTTTGCCCGTGAAACACTTGCACGAGGGGCATCCATTGCACAACCACCTCCTATAGAGGAGTTCCATATGGGAAATGCCTCCAAATTTTCCTTTTCAACAGAGATAAAAAATAAACGGGCAAACATATACTCTTCCGCTCCTAGGTGTGCCTTTTTTTTTTTTTAACCTTCTATTTCTTAAAGTCATTTTTTATTTTTTTGTATAGTTTTTATTTTTTGTTTCTATTTTTTAAATTTTAATTTTAATTCATGTTTAATAATTTTCGTAGTAAATATTTGTAGATTCTTGAATTTTTCTATTTGTGATATTTGTCAAGAAAGATCATGCGTTCATATTAGTAAAATTTTTATTTTATAACTATACGTTTAAATATTTTCGTTCCAAATAATTTTTTTTTCCTATTTTGTTTATTCTTGCAAGGATTTCTCTTCTTTTTCTTCTCCGTATCACGCTTTCCACATTGCCTGTATGGCAGAGGCTCCGTCCACAGATTCCCCCCTACCGTATCAACAGTAGATCCTTCATCTTTATATTTTCAGTACTGTCTACTATTTTTATTTTCACCATCATCTTAAAATTAATACAAATTAGCTATATTTAATAAACATTAAAAAATTGGTTATTTTATATTAATTTCATTAGCCACATTTAACTGAATAATTTTCAATAAAGAATGGATAATAGAATTTTACATGCTTATAGAATAAAATGATAATATAGTCATTATAAATAAAAATAAAAGACATATGAAATTGAAAATAAAATGAAGTAAATGATTTTTAATTTAAAAATGAAATTGAAAAAATTAAATAAAAATTTATTAATGAGATGAAAATCATTTGTTAAATATTAATTTAAATTTTTGAAAATAAAAAAAGAAAATCAAATAAAAAAATCTATCTCACTGATAATGTTTTTTTTTTTTTCAAATTATAAGGGGCCATTTTATGGAAAGGCCCCATAACGGCGTTTCAATAACAAATGCCCCCACCGGGGGAGGGGGGCGTGTCTCAAAAATGCCTCCACAGGGGGCATTTCTATTAGCAACACCCCTTGTGGTAGCATTTATCACAAACATATTCATAAAGAGTGTTTTTTACAAGTAATCCTACTTGGACTACGTGTTCATTGATGCCCCATGTAAAGGTGTCTTTTCATGAAAAACACTCCCACAAGTGGCATTTTTATGATACTTTTAGTGTTTTTTGAAAATGCTGCCATGGCAAAGGCAACACCTACTTTGGAGGCGGTTTTCCCCCCTTAAGCTTGGAAAAAAAAAAAAAAAAAAAAAACACGCTCACCTTCACAATTGACACGCTTTCCAGCTTTCCCGTTCCGTACTCGACCTTGTCCTCAAAGATCCTCCCTCGCATGGTCGCTTGTTGTTTGAAGCTAACCCAAGTTCAACCTTGGGTTCGAGTCATTTAGCATGCTTCAGAGTATTATGGTTTAATTGTAAAAAAAACCTTATGGAAATTTCAGTAGCCATTAAAGACTTCTCATTGTAATTTTAGTAGCCACCTTTTAATCTTTTCCTTTGCCGCATGGAAATTCAGTGGAGCAAGAAACAGTGAAAATTAGGAACCTCACTGTCAACATCCTCAGTCTGTTAGGTTAAGTTTGAATTGCGATGTTTTAATTATATCAGAGGGAACATTGCTCCTTAAAATACTTAAGGATACCAATTGCATCTTAAGAAATGCTTCGGAGGTGGATTTTCTCTTTAATCCAAAATTCAAAGAAAGTCAATGGAACAAATTAAAACACTCACACATGCAAACCAAAATACAACGGTGTCATGCTGTGCAGACAAATTAATGTAAACTACTATAAATGGCTCCCTTCCAAATAATTTAAGGTGGTGTTTAGATTTATAGATTTGAATTTACATTTAAAATTTTATATCTAAATTTTATGCATTTTAAATTATTTGTTTAGATAGTGTAAAAAAATTTCAAAGAAAGATTAAAGATGAGTTGAAATTCAAATAGGAAACGGAATATTGAGAGTAATGGGTCTATTTCTACTTTTTTTTATCAATAAAAGGTGAGAATAAGCTATCAGAGAAGATATGAAAGTGACAAAGACAATAACAACAAAAATATGAAGAGAATGAAATAGTTAGAGTGGCTAGAACTTAAAATAATTAAGATACAAATGGATGACAATTGAGACCACATGAGGAGAATTATCCTGTATATGATTTAGAGCTTACAACAGTAGTGTTTGCTCTGAAGATTTGGTGTCATTACCTATATGGTGTAGTGTTCACTGTGTTTAATGACCATAAGAGTTTGAAATATATAGTGGATTAAAAGGAATTGAATATGAGGCAAAGAAGGTGGATGGGGCTTCTTAAAGATGATAACTTTGAATTGAAATACCATCTGAATAAAGCTAATGTGGTTGCTGATACTTTGAGCAAGAAGACTTTGCATGTGGCAAGTCTTATGATTGAGGAATACATATTGATGGAGTCATTTGTGGAGTCGCAGCAAGATGCTTCATTAAAGGCATTAGTTGGTATCTATTCCACTAAGATTAGCAATGATTTTTGGAAGGAATTGAGAATGGCACAACTAGAAGATGAAAATCTTTTAAAGATTAGAGAAGAGATTGAAGTAGATCAAGCTATTGAGTTTGGATTCAATGATGATGGTTTTATGGTTTATCGGGATAGGATTTGTGTGCCTGACGATGTGGATTTGAGAAAAGTTATCTTGAATAAGGCTCACGGTAGCAAATACATGATCCATCCAAGAGCTACAAAGATGTATCAGGATGTGAAGCAGTATTGGTGGTAGCCAAGTATGAATAATGACATAACAGAGTTTATGACTCAATGTTTGACCTTTCAAAAGGTTAATATAGAGCACCAAAGACTAGTAGGAATGTTATAACTGTTGGATATTCCTACATGAAAATGGGAAAGCATTTTTATGGATTTTATAACTGGGTTACCAATAACTCAATTTGGACATGATGCCATTTGGGCTATAGTCGATAAACTTACTAAATTGGCTCATATCTTAGCTATTTGGATTAGTAATTCTCTAGAAAAGTTGGCAGAGATCTATATCTGAGAAGTGGTAAGATTACATGGTGTGCCGAAGAGTATAATTTTTGATAGAGATCCAAGATTTACTTCTAAGTTTTGGAGAGCTTTACAACGTACCATGGGTATAGAGTTGAGATTTAGTATAGCATGTCATCCACAAACAGATGGGTAGACAAAACGAACCATACAAACTTTAGAGGATATGCTTTGAGATTGTGTATTAGAGTTGAAACGTAGCTGGGATAGTCATCTCCCTTTGGTTGAATTTGCTTACAACAACAGTTACCACTCCAGTATACAAATGGCACCATATGAGGCATTACATGGGAGAAAATGTAGGTCACCTCTTTACTGGACCGAGTTGAGTGAAAGGAGTATGTTAGGACTAGATATTATGGATCAGACAACTCAAAAGATTGAGTTGATTAGGCAAAAGCTGTTGATAGCACAGAGTAGGCAAAAGAGTTATATAGATAGGTGTAGAAGGCTATTAGAGTTCTTGGTGGGAGATCATGTATTTCTAAGGGTTACACTAGTAACGAGAATCGAGAGATTGATAAGAGCCAAGAAATTGACTCCTAGATTTATTGGTCCTCTTGAGATTTTGGGGAGAATTGGACCAGTTGCCTACCAGATTGCTTTGGCACCACAGTTATTGGGTGTGCATGAGGTGTTTCACATGTCGCAGCTCAAGAAATATCAACCTGATCCTTCACATGTGATAGAACTAGAGGATATTAAACTCCAGAAGAATTTAACCTATAAGCCTGAGCCAGAGCGAATCATAAATGTAAAAGAGAAGCAGTTAAGGAATAAGACTATATGATTAGTTAAAGTTTTCTGACGAGGCATGGCTCATGGTAATGCTACTTGGGAGACAGAGAATAAAATGAAACAACAATGCCATCACCTATTTCCATAGGTATATATTTATGTCTTTTATGAATTTTGAGGGCAAAATTATTAAAAGGAGGGGAGAACTATAACATCCTGAATTTCTTAATCCTAAATTTAGAGGTTAATCGAGGATGAAGTAGAAATTAAAGTAGGATTAGAGATTCGGATGGTTAATTAGCATTTTGACTTGTTTGTGTGTTGTATGAATAGATATGAGTGATAGGAGTGCGTTTCAGGTCGAAGCAAGTGCGTGTAGTGAGAATAAATCTCATTGTGCCATGCGCCGCAGCTTATGCTGTATGTGCCACAGCACATGGACCACAAATTCACTTCATAAGTTGTGAATTTCAAAAAATTTTAGAAAAGAGAAATTGAAAAACACATGAGATAGAGAGAGGAGAAGGGTTGAGGAGCTAGGTTAAGTTATTTTAGAGTGGTGGAAGATGATTCAGATTGGTAACTTGCCAGGTAAGTTACATATAACTCTTACCTTCCATTCTACATAAATTTATCTAAAAATGAGTTATAGAGAAATTGAATCGATGGAATTTGAGGGGTCTGATTCTTGCCCAATAGTAATAAAAAGGTTCTTGAAAGTTAAATTAGAGCTTTATAACTGGTTTAAAGTTAAACGGTAGAGCTTTGAACCCGCAGGCTCAATTTTGGCCTTTAGAGAGAGAAAGTTAGGGCAAAAATCCGTCTTAAGTAGAATAAGACCAGTTAAGGGGATGTAAAGTAGTAATTGGGTAGTTATGGACTTAGAATGGATCAATAGGAAAGAGTTTACGAATGAATATAGCCCTAAGTGGTAAAAAATGAGTTTTTGATCAAAATGGACCAATTGACTAAAATGTGCCAAATGTGTTCAGATTGGCATATTGGACTCGTGAATAGAGAAAGAAAGATTGAGAAAAGCTTGAGTGATAATTGAAATTCACGGGTAACCTTTCTAGTGACAGAAAGGTTGAGGTAGCCGGATAACTTTCTTTGTTTGACTATTTATTGTAATTATATGTTAGTATGCTATGTAATGCATGAAATGATTTTGAATTAAGCATGTTTTATAGCATTGAGTGATTGTTGTGTGAAATGGCTTTTGATTTAAATGAGCATTGAAATTGCATTTTTGTAATGTAAAAAGTAATATATATATATATATATATATCACGTGCAAGAAAGTGTTAAATTGTGAAAAGGGAACCTTAAATGGTTCGAGAAAGCATGATCTAAGTAGTGGAAGTTCACATGAGTATGGGAGATGATAAAGACCACACAACGAGGTTTCCTTAGTACCCTATTAGGGTGTGGTATTGGAAACAATTCTTCTTAGTGCCTTGAAAGGTGTTATGTTACAGAAGATCTCCTGAGTGCCTATTAAGGTACTGTGTTAGAGATGAGAGACTCCTTAGTATCTTTGTTATACTGGTTGGAGTCAATGATGCCTCATTATATGTATTGGGGAAAACTATAATTTGTATTATGCATTAGAACGTCTTTGGCCGGGTGATTCTACCACTGTAGGTGTGCTCAAGACTACTAAAAGTATACATTGGTCTGAGATGAGCCTATGGTTTCATGTCGGGGTGATTTGGAGGTTTGGTTGTAGAAATCATGCTAGTATTTTATGTGATATGATGAAATATTTTGAGATAACACGGAATCCTTTGGAATTGATGAAAAGTGAAAAATAAAATGTGATGTGATGTAAATACTACTTTATGAGGTTTTAATGGTATACTATGTTTACTTTCATGTTGTTGCATATGATAGTCAATAGGAGTAAGTTATTTCGTTACGAGATTTTTATCTCACCCCGTGGTTACATATTTACAAGATCGAGAAGTGATCAGGCCAAGGAAAGAGAGTATGGACCGGCTTGAGTTAACAAGCCATGTACTCTGTGGTTGTGTAATGAACTGAACCAAAAGATTGTATATATAAGTATATATGAGTTGCCATAAGGTTGCATGCATGTATTGAATTGAGCTTTTGTGAAATCAAGCCCGAATTATGTGTATATATCTTATTTGAGATAAAAAGGGGCTTTGATTTGAATATGTTTGAGTTGAAATGTTTGTTTGTGTTGGTGAATCTTAAGCCAAGGAATAAATTATGATGAAATGAGTAATTTGAGGGCTAAAATTGTATTGTGGATATAATTTCATATGTATGAGTTGAGAAATAGCCGAGCGGGCTAAGTTATGTCAAGGAATGGCATAGTTAAAATTATAAAGAAATTAGAATAAGAAGTGAATTTGAAGTTAAATCAAATTTGAATCTATACATTTTTCATGCATCCGGAGAGTGAAATTCAATTCAAATGAAGGTGGAGAGCATATGGTCTCCCTTTTCTCTTGAGAGTTCCTCACTCTTTAACCTTGTTGTCACACCCTAGCATTTAAGGTGTGACCGACACAAAATATGAGATAGACTCATATTCCATAAGCCTTAAATAACTAAAAAATTTATTCAAAGTAACAATATAATTTACATCTAAATTAGAAGTTTATAAAGTTTTCGCTATTTTGTAGAAATTTTGTAGAGTTTCTCCTGTAATTAGGACCTCCCTAAAATTTTTATAATAACAAAAAAACCTGTTAGCCAAACCAGAAAGGAAATTTAACTTCACACCAGCAGATTTTACAACAATAAAATAAGACTAGGACCTAATTACGGTATACGTGGAGCATTAAACTGCAATTGTATAATATAATGCACATTTACATCAAACTAAATATCAATAGGTGCTTCCACTAACTAAAAGCAATAGTGCCCCTTAATGACTAGCAGGAGATGCAGGGTCAGTTACAATGTTTGAGACCAAAGAAATTTCGGGTGAGTAGCGTTCCAATCAAAATTATAATTTAAAAATAAAAATTTAAAAATAGTAACTAATAAATTTAATTCAAAATAACTTCATGAAATAATGAAACATAAACTTAAGCTAACAATAGAGAATGAGTTTTCTCAATAATATAACTGTGAAATTAAACAATGCTATTAGAATAACATAAATGTTTAAAATCTATACAGCTCATAAAATATAAAAATTTTCAATTATAGTGCAATTCGATAAAATACTTTTAGAGAATTAATAGAGAAATGAAAATTTTAGTTTAAATTTAAGAGGGTTTTATCAGAACGAGTAACAAGCATGGACACACAGTATGCCAGAGTAAATAACCAATCAAGTGTGGACACACAATCCACGAGAGTAAGTAACCAGTCAAGCGTGGCTGAAAGCCACGAAACAAGCACGGCAAGAGCCACAAATCAAGGGTAGGCACGAAGCCCACGAAAAACAAGCATGAGTGCAATGCTCATGAATAACCATCCCTCTGTTCCACGTGCGTTGGCCATCGTACGGGGCTAGCACCTCCTATAAACACCTTACTAGTTAGATGTACTATGGTGCGCCAAAGGCTAACAGGACTGCCGTCAGCATCCAACATTTTGAACTCAGTCCTCTTTATAAAAATCAAGTGTATGGAGAAAGAAAAATAGTATCAAAATTCTTACTTTCAAATATTATTCCCCTATCATTTTTCATTGCCCAAAATTATCATCATTTCCTCCACACAAATCATTGCAATAAAAATTTTTATATCAACATAGAATTAAACAATTAAACTGTTTATGAGAAACAATACCATTAAAATAAAAATAGGATTAACAAGAATGCATAAATAATTTATAAAGCAATAATAATAATATTTAAATAAATAATTTTTTATAAATACTTTACTGAAAATATATTCGAAACGCCACCCACTCACCTGAGAATTTCCCAAAAATAGTAAAGCGTGCTTCTCCTAACTTTTTCACTTTAATTTAATGATGTCCTTACTTTCCTGACAAATAAATCATAATACTAAAATCATTCATCAAATAATTTTTTGAAGCACTTGGCGTAAATTTAAATTCAATCCAAACAATATTAAAAATAATATTATAACTAATGATGTTTTAGAGATTCTTGAGTTAGTTAAACCTTTACCAACTCTTAATTCATCCTCATATCTCATTGTAACCTATTCTCAACTCATGTCATAATGACTCGTATCAATGAGTCTCATACTTTCTTTAGATTTAATAACATATCACACCAGCATCCTTTGTATTCCTTTCTCTCACTTTGATATTTTAAATTTTCAATTAAAAAGTTGGGCTAAAATTTACATAGGTTCTTTTAAACTATAACATGAAAACTTAACAATACTTAATTCATCAATTTCTTCTTTCATACATTTTTTTTTTTACAATTATCTTGAGGGTATACATTTATGATCGACAAAATTATAAGATAAGAAACCAAAAAATTTCTACAACTTCCAAACTTTTACTTTCATTAATTATACTCAACTCAACATAATCAACCAATTTTCAATACCAACCAAAACCACACTTCAATCCTCACTGAAAATAGCACATCAATAATAAGGAACAGGGACCACATCAATCAACTGAAGCAAAAAGAGAATATTGTAATGTTGTTGTTTCCATCGAAGAAGGAAAAGAGAGGATCAACGATTTGCCTCATCCTAAAGTGCAGCAGCGATAGCTCATAACCAGTAAGTGGTCGACGCTGATGAAGAAAAATTGAAGAAGAAAGAGTTCTGATCTGAACAAAGAAGCGAGAGATGACAGCAAAGAATGAAGAGATTCTAGTGACTCCACTCTTCTAGCTGCAAAGACGTACTCAAACAAAACTCAGTGGCAACAACTAGGAATCAGCACTTGCTCTGCTTCAAAGAAAGAAAGGAGAAGGGCTTCGGTCTTCCGCACGAACAAAAGAAGAAGACCAGAATTTCAACTAGCAAACAGAAGAATTGAAATACCATACACAGAGAGAGAGAGAGAGAGAGAGAGAGAGAGATGGGACCTTCGACAGCTGAGGAGGAAGAGAAGAGGAAGCTGAACATGCACGTAACTCTTTCACCCACACAATAGCGAAGAACAGAGCATAGATTTAGCCACAGCACCAAACAAAAATGAACAAATAGTAGAAATGAACCAGTGAAGCTAGAGGCACGTCGACGGTGAAGAGAAGAACAAGTCGTAGCTGAGGAGGAAGGGGTCGACAGTGACAAGAAAAGAAGTCTAAGGCGGTGAAGAGAAGAGACGAGAATTCTCTGTTTTTCATTCTCGCAAAAGGATAAATTCTTATCTAAAAAATATTTGTAAAACTTATAAGAAAGGGTTAAAAAAGGTAAAAAATTATTAAAAGAGCATAAAATGTTTTAAAATTAAAATCAAATTTTTCAAAAATTTGAACTTTAGACTCTAAGAAAGTTTTTAACATAAATTTCTCTAAACTATTAATTTCTATTTACTATAAATATTATTTAAATAAAATATTTATTGAAAAAAAAATTTGTTCAATGTAAAATTTAAATCTAGGATCATTACACTTGTCCTTCATCTGCCGTCTTGTCCATCGTCTAGCCTTCTCTTCTGCCGCTTCCCTCTTCATCTGGTTTGCTGCTTTCCCTTCTCTTCCTCACTGTCCATCTTCTCTTTCTCTACCTCTCGTTATTGGAGAGCTAGTATCTCTCTCTTCCCTTTTTCTGTTGTCTTCCTTGTTTCTTCTTTTTCTACATCATCTTTTTTCCTTTCTCCATTCTGCGCCGTCTTTTTGATAACTGCCTTTCTCCTTTCTCCGTTACTACCTTTCTCTTTTAAAATACCATGTTATGCTACTCCTATGCTTTTTCTCTCTTTTCTAGCCCTCTTGCTTTTTCCTCATCTTTCTTTCTTCTCTGTTTTTGGGTTTTTCAAATGTTTTCTTAGGGTTTATTGCTTTTCTCAATCTCTTTCTCTGATGTTTGTTAGTTTTTTTTTTATTATTATTATTGTTCTAGTCTTTCTTGGTTTGGGTTTGCATGAAATGGGTAGTGTCATGCTTTCCCTTGCTGTTCTAGGCCTACTCATCTCATTTTTTCTGGCTTGGCTTGTTCTTGTTTGCTAGTGTTTTCATATGGACCTTTCTCTATGGCTTCCACGTCTGTCCTCTAGTCTTGGAGTTTCATTTGCCTTTAAGGCAAGTGTTTTGTTTGTACGTCTTTGGCCTTGTTAATAAATTTTCTCTGACTACTTTGAATTATTGCATATGGAATTTTGGTCATTGGAGGAACCATGGTCTTTGGATCAATGGTTATGGGTTGATGTTTTCCAAGCTTTACTCCTTTTATTTGAGAACTGTTTGTTCTCATCTCAGTGCCTACATGGCACCTTTATGCTTGAAGACGGTCTTAACTGTTTTTGCAATTTGTTTCATCTCATGCTTGTGGTTCTTCTTTCAATTGGCAGCCATTTTCTTCACATGATCGCTATTTCGTGCTGGGGCTTTCTTCTGGAGCAGTGTGCGTGTGTGTGTGTTTTTGTTGTTGTTGTTGTTGTTGTTGTTGTTGATGCTTGGTCTGTTGTTTTTTTTTTTTCATGTTTTAAATATATATGTTGCACTAATGTGTTAGTAAGGATTAATAAATCTCTCTCTCTCTCTCTCTCTCTCTCTCTCTCTCTCTGTGTTTTTTTTCCCCCAAAAAAATGTATCCAAATGAAGGTTTCGGCTCAAATCCAAATTTTTATTGATCTAAACACAACGCGTAAATTTATTTCTTAGACAGAAAGCTAAAAGACCAATCACGTAACTTGTGCTCATTATTCACGAATCAAGCCAAAACTTCCATGTCATCCTGGGAAAGCCAAATTTTTTCCCCATTATTTTTCCCTGTCTTTTTTTTTTTAATGCAAAACTGAAATTCTGAACCCTTGCGCTGCATTTAAAACATAACGAAGAACCGCAAAGGAACCTAATTATCATAATTAGCAGGAAGCCAATTTAGTAAAGAGAAAATTACTAGATATGTATTTAAAATATAAAATATTAATATTTATTTTAAATATAAATTATTTTAAACATAAGAATATTAATTTCTTATGTTTTATATGCATGAGTCCTAAATGAAAGATTTATCTAAAATAAATTTCACAAATTTCCTAGATAAAGCCCAAAGTTAGCTTCTCTATGAAGCCATTCAATTTTTTTTTTTTTCCTTTTTTGATAAAACCTTCCAAAACTATCAATTTGGGTTCTTGAGTATATGTATGTGGACCCGTTATGTGACAGGTTCTAACAAACAAGAAAATACCTTGAATCTTAAGAAGGTTATAAAAAGTTTGACAAAGCTATTTTGTTTTTGGATAGCTTCCTTCTCTTGGACTTTTCAAATTGGCCCTTGCAAAGCCCTTCTTTTTTATTATTTATAGGTATTTTTTTATTGAAGACAATTCTATTCAAAATATGATCAAGCATACAAAATATAATACATCTTCTAACAAAAATTTAAACATTGATTCATTACATTATAATTATAATAGAGACTAGCCCACTAAATCCAATTCCATTAATTGCAAAGCCTTTTTTCATATTTGTTTAGACTTTGCTTTAGCCACCAGACCTCTTACCTTTCCATGGATCTAAAGAATGTTTGGTGTTCTAGCCGTGACCCAGAAAAATTAATTACTGAGAGCATAGTTTATATTTAAAATAAATATTCATATTTTAAAAATAAATATTTATTAAATTATAGTGAAGGTAAAATTTATTAAAATTGCATAATAAAAAATATATAAAACATAAAATTATAAAAAAAATAAAGTGATTGTCATCATATAAAGAAAATTTATATATATTAGAATATTTTAAAATTTTTAATTAAAAAATTTATTTAAATATTGTGTACGGTATAGAAATTTTTATTTAAGAAAATAAATGAATTTATTTTATAAATTATTACCCCCTCCACTCGAATTTTCAAAATTAACCTATTGTTCAAGGTTATAACATATAAATAATACCCTTTTGATCAGGTTAACTTTTTAAGGAGACAAGTAAAATGTTTTAAGGGGACAAGTGAATTTTTTCTGGGAGGGTGAAATTTAAATTTTTTTAATGGGGAAAGAAACTTATTTTTGAGCCACTCTATATAATATTTTCTTAGCTTATGAGGACAGTTATATACCCACATTGACTTTTACTATACTGGATAATTTGGCCGTCACTGGACGCCATCGGGGACTTGATTGCTATTTTAGATGCTACCTTGCATTCCATTCTATCAAAACCAATTTGACTTGGCTTCTCTATATATAACGCCAATATTCTACTCTTGTTCGACAAGTTGATACTGGCATCTCTTATATAAGTCACATGTAGTTTTTCTTTTCTTTCTTTATTTTTTTTTACCATTGTGGATAATACATAGGAATACATTTGTTGGCTTTTCCAAGATGCTTTTAAATTTTATTTTAAGCATAACAAAATTTTAGCCCTCAAATTTGCCTCAATTATCAATTTGATTTTTTATATTTAATTTTTATTGATTTTTCTTTTATATTTTCTTAAATTATTATGTGAATAATTTAAATTTTAAAATATAAGTTGACTCTCAAAATAATTTAATGTGTAAGGTATATATATTGATGACTTGATATATATGTGTGTGTGTAGCTAAATAAGAACAAAATGACCCTCAAATCAATTTAATTTTTATCAAAATAATTTCTTATACTGTGCTTTATTCTCTCTTTTTAAAAAAAATTCAAAGTTTGTTTTTCTTCCTACCTAAATAATTACATTTTTTTCAATTAATCTATAGGTTGTTATCAATATTCTAACATCAATATCAGCAAATTTTATTGTATACCAAAAAAAAGTAGCAGCAATATTACCTCATTTTTCAAAAAGAGGATGGAATCGATAATCAAGGAAAACTTAAAGAACTATATTAATAAAAATTAGACATGAAGGACCCAATCAATAATAGAGAGAATAAATTTGAGGAGCTAAAAGTTATATTATCTCTTAATTTATTTTTGAAGCATAGGTTATAGGCATGTTTAATTAGTTTCATATGTTTTCTTTCACTTTCACATTTGACCCCATAATAATTAATTAATGATTTTTAATATAAATCCAAAATAAACCCTCCATTTTGAACTTTTTTTTCCAAAAGCCATTTTCCATTTTTCCATTATATTTGTTTTTCCTCTCTCCTTTATTAACATTTTTTTTGTCAGATTCCATATTTCTATCCATGCACACGCCGAAGACTTGTATTTGTTTCCTACTTTTCTTTTATTATTTTGTTCCTTTGTTTTTGGGCCCTAAATTATTATTGAGGTCACTATTATTGGTTTTTTTTTCTATAAAGAATTGAATCTCTCTGCTTGTTTTTTTGACCTTGAATTGAATATCATTTTCGAACTTTATGTTTATAGTATATACAGAATCAATAGTTATTGTTTTCCTGGAGAAATCGAAAAACACACGCAAACCAATATTTTTTTGGTGAAGAAGTTAGATGACTTCTGATTAAAAATTTATATTCTAATGACAAAATACTCAAAAATATTGTGTTTGCTTAAAAAGTTAGAACGTGGAATTGTCCGTACGATGAAAAATCCACGATTTCAGGCGCACCTCTTCCCAGTTCCCCTCTGGCAGACAAAAACAGCTTCAAGTTTATCGAAATTTTTTCCCAACAAAAAAAAAATAACAATAATAATACAAGTCTTCGTCTGACTAGTCGTACCTTGAAATACTTTGAAAAACAACGATGCTTTGTCAAAATTATAATTGGGAAATGACATTAAGAGCCCTAAAAATAGAGTTTATTGTAATTAGAGCTCAAATCAGTCTGAAATTGCTCTACAGGTTTTGGGGCCCCAATTGCAATATTTCTTTAAAGAAAAAAAATACTATTTTGCCTTTAATAGAAAGAAATGAAATTGAACGTAGAAAAAGGAAGACAAACGCAGGAATGGGTATTCAGCTAAAAGATAGGAAGGTTTCTGATCTCTAATGGAGAGGAGTAACTTTCAAGATGCGTAGATTTCAAGATCTCAACTAAAAGTTTTCAAGTTTATCACGTTCTTGCTGTAGAGATGAGCTAAGATTTTTATTGTTCTTACTGTAGAAATGAGAGACATCCGTTGTTGCTGTAGAAATAATTTAAGGGTAGTCATTGCTGCATGTCAGTTGCTAGTGAAGTGGCAACAAAGATAATCTTCACTCATATAATATGTAGTAATTCATTTAATGAAAACATTTAATGGGGGTTTTACATGAGGTAGTAGGGTGCATATGAGATGAACTTTTTGTTGTATAAACTTAAATGTGATGTTGAAATTGAAATTTTATTTGTGATTCTACTGCTGATATGAGGTAAAGGTTGTTGAATCATTTTGGCCATGAAAGTTTTAGAGTGGATTAGTTGTTGTACAATAATGATAGTTGACTTATTTATATTGGAGTTTTACATGTGAACTGAATAAAATATGATTCAATATGAAGAAAATTTTCTGTCAGGAGTGTTGGAGTATTTGTTGTGTAAAAATAAATTGAGTTGTTTTTGTTGAACATTGAGTTGTGCATTATGTTAAGCCTAGCTTAATAATAAATTAGAATCACATGAATTTCAAGTGAGAATATATAAACTTTGTGTTGTGCATAGTGGATATTATATTGTGCCATATTTGCCTAATTTGAGCATTCCTTTTGTTAAGCCTAACCTAATGATAAACAAGAATAACATGACTTTTAGGTTAGAATATATGAACCTTGTATTGTATATAGTGAATATTGTGTTATACATTATTTGCTTACTTGTGCAATTTGCTAAGGAAGCCTAACCTACTGATATAATGTAAAGGCTGTTGAACCATTAAGTTGGTTGTGAAAGTTTTAAAGTGGATTAGTTGTTGTATAAAATCTATGGTTAACTTGTTGATATTGAACTTCGACATGTGAATTGAATACAACATGACTCCCAATGTGCAGAAAATCTACTGTCAAAGATGTTGTAGCATCTGTTGTGCAAAAATGAATTTTAAGTTGTTTATGTTGAATTTTGAGTTGTGTAAAATAAAAAATTAGGCTTCTGTATGTGGACATTTATTAGATTAATTTGTTCATTACAAGTTAATATAAGAGATGGAAAGTAGTTCTAGAGAAAAATTATTTTGTTTCTTCCATTATGGCGGTGGATTTGTGAGGAGTGTTGATAATAAAATGAAGTATGAGGGTGGAAATGTAATTGCAAGAACCATAACAAAAAGAATGAAATATACAGAGTTAAGATCATTTATATCATTAGAAGTTTGCTATGGTGATAATGAAAGTTACATAAAATTCACAGTTCAAATTAATTCAAGCACATTCATAGATATTCTTAATGATGTTGGAGTGGAACAATTGTTTGAATACAATAGAAGAACTACTTATGTGTATGTTGCTAGACAAACTGCCCTTGAAAATGATCTTGAAGAGTAAGTATTGACATTCATGTCAATTGAGTCAAAAAATGCATTGTCACTGGATTATATGTTGTGCAAACACGAATATTTAGTTGTTTATATTGAATGGTGAGTCATGTAAAATAAAAGTTATTAATACAAAGCATTAATAATGTGACAACTTTTGTAAATGCAGGATAGACCGATTTTTATCATTTTCAAATGGAAGTTCGCTATCTCCTCAACATTGGGATATTGATTTGGAAGGCTTCAGCTTATCCAACTCTAGAGGAAGCATTCCAATAGCAAGTGGAGAAGATAATTTAGCCATCTAATGCATTCCTACGCCTATTCCAGAGATGAATGCTAGCAAGTGGAAGGATTTGCTTATTAGAGTTGGTCAAACTTTTCCTCATGTTATGGCATTTAGGAAGGCATTATACAAGTATAGCCTAGCGCACAAATTCGGATATAAATTTTTGAAGAACAAACTAGGTCAAGTTATTGTGAGGTGTGTGGTTGAGGGATATCCTTGGTATATTGGAGCATACAAATTAGGTGGAAAAGATAATAGTTTCTTAAGTATAAGAACTTTCAAGGATCAATATTTTTATTTTGCACAAGACAATCTTGATATTGCCCATAAAAGCAGATCAACACTAATCTCATCCACAATAATTGATAAGCTGAGGGCTTCCATAGGTAAGTCTTCTAATGATATTAGATGAGACATTTATAAGGAGTATGGTTTGTGTAACACCTTAAATTTTTTTTTGAAAACAATTTAACTCAACCATGATAGAAAAGATCTACCATGGTAAATAGAAGTCAACTTATCCTATATTTTTTTTTGAAACATAATTTAAAACACTACCATGGTAAGAGACGATAAAAAATAATCTTACAAAATATTTCACCTTTTGAATTAACTACCATGGTAGAAAAGATTAAACCTTTTTTCAAATAATACAAAATAATTTCATACAACTAATACACATTTGCAACCATAGTTGGGTTACAGCCACCCAACACATCTTATATTAATAAATTCAATATAAAAATATTTTATAATTGGCTTAAGCTTGCACAATATAATATCTCAGATAAATTTTTACTTCCCACATGCCATTAGGCTAAAATCACATTTTTCATCCTCATACTCCTAACAAGTGCAAGCCATAAATCAATAACTAAAGTAAATAATTTAATCAATTCCCAAAACAAATCAATTATTTGGCCTCATAATCGTGTCATTTCAAGCCATCTAAAACAAATCAGAGATCAAAGTTACAGTCATTCAAAGTGTACCAAAAGTAGAAATAGTTTGAAGGGCATGATTACATCATTACATTTATATAATTGTCAATAAACAAAAGCCTTAATATTGGCAATATAACACATTAAAAATCATAAATTAAATACCTAAAAGAGATAGTGGATCTATTCCACTAAGCCTCAGGGACTCCTCCACGCACTACTCGTGACTCTTCTCCTGAAAATTATTAATCACATAATGAGACTCAAAAGTCTCAGTAACCAATGTCAATTTATGGCAGTGTATACAAATAGTTAAATGTGTGCTTGTTAAGTGGAGAAACAACAGTCATATAATTCCAATAAAAATACAAGAAATATTATAATACATAACAAATAACCATCCTTATCTCCCTCCATTAATCTCAAGTCATAACCCTCACTCGGTGCCAAATTACCCGACCAAACATAGATTAACTCGAGCCTTTACAAGCCACTTATTGGGCTCCAATAGGGGTGTACCACGTGGCACATAAACACAACAACAACAGGTCTCCCAACACCTCCCACAATAATCAAACAAATTCATAACAATATTATACAATTATACAATATTATAATCTTCACAATTTTTTCATATTCAACAATATTACAATATGACATCCCACTTGGCAAAAATACTTCAAAATGCATATCTACAATTTCACAATTTTTTCATAAACATGACAATGTAATTTCTTAACAACACTTCATAATTTTCTCAATAATCACCCAATTAACATGAAGTAATACTAATCACAAATTAAAAGCATGGTTACCTCATGAATTTTTTAATAAATTATTCCTTACAATTTTTTTCCCACCACAATCTTCACCAACAACACAATCTACAAATAACATATTATTTATAAATATTAGTTTCAATTATTGAAACTAATAAAATAACTCTAATAATATAATTAGAGAATATAACATAATTCCTAATCTCAATCTTAATACAAATCTAGAGTTATTATTATTAAGTAAAATTTCTAACTCCTCTTTTAGTCATCAATAAACATTAATAAGCTAAAATCAACCTCTAAACCAATTTCTATTATCAAAATTTTTCTTTTTATTTCATAAATTTTCTAAAAATTAGAAATTGAGTCTGAAGCTTAGAATCATCATCTTATAGCCATAATAATCTATGTCTCATCTCAAATAATCATCTAAACCTCAATAAATTGATATATATTTTCAAATTTAATAAAAATCTAGCCTAGGGTTGGATCCATAAGCCTCAAATTCCAAGTTCATCAACAAATTTATACTCTAGAATATTTATTATACCACTAACAACCTCAACAATCACATTTATTCAACATAAATTCATCCCTCTTCCAAACCCTAGATTTTCTACTACCACAAAATCTGAAACCAAAGAGGAAGGATGGCTAAGAAAAAAATTTTGAACACTTACTTAGTCTTGAAAAGTTTGAAATCTCACCCTAAATATCCTATTAGGAAGTCTCACCTTTAAAACGTAACTCTCCAGCACTAGCGAACTTGCGCACTGTTGCTTGCTCTATTCGTGCGCGGAAGAGAAGTGAGAAGAGAAGGAAAATGAATGGGAACAAGTAAATTTGTTGATTTAAAAATCACCTATGGGTCCCACACCCTTTTTCCTCCCATTTCATTTTTTAATATATATATATATATATATGTTTGTACATCACACAGTACGCAGAAAAAATCTGCCCCTCCATTCTATGTTTTTTATTTATTTACACACACACACACATATTTATATTTCATTTCTCAATCACGCTCTCTATTATATTTCTCTTTCTTCTTTCCTAATAATAATAATAATAATAATAATAATAATAATAATAATAATTTTTAAAATCTTAACTTAGAATTATATCCAAAGTTAGATCTAATAATCATCTACTACTAATTTACTTACCTCTAAATATTTTCTAAAATTTCTATTAACCCAAATTAACTATTAAAATTTAAATTGAGATGTTATAGTTTGAAACTTAGTTATTATCAAGCATATAGAGGCAAAGAGAAAGCCTTAATTAAAATACATAGTCGACCAAATGAATCATATATGTTAATTCCCTGGATGTGTCAAAGGCTAATTGAAAATGATCTAACCACAGTTGCAAAATGGATAGTTGGGCCATACGGTAGATTTCAATATTTTGTTCATTGCATATGGATGTAGCATAAAAGGTTTTATGGAAGGTGCTTGACCCATACTATATGTAAATAGTTCTTTCTTGAGTAGACCATATAAGGAAACTCTACTGTTAACATGTGCATATGATACAGATAATAAGATGTTTCCTGTGGTATATGTCATAATAGGTGGTCAGACATTTGAGGAGTAGTCATGGTTTCTTTAAAATATTAAGGAAACAACATAATCGTGAGAGATAACAGTAGTATCTGATAGACATAATTCAATTGTTAGGGCTGTATAAGCAATATATGGTTGTACTAGGCATGCTTTTTGTTATCGTCGTATGAAAGAAAACTTTAGGTTAAAATTTTTGGAAGTAACGAGAGGTAAGAGAGAGAATGGAGTGACAAAGGATTCAGCATTCAAGCTTCTAGATGCAATAGCTTATGCAACACTCCCTAGTGAGTTCAATGTTGTAATGTCAAATATGATGAATTTCTGTCTAGATTTATTTCAATGGCTTGAAAAACATGTTGATGTAGATAGATGGGCACTTAGCAAGTTTCCTTATAGGAGGTGGGATAACATAACAACCAACATTGCTGAGTCCTTCAATTCTTGGGTTGTCAAGAAAAGCAAATACAATGTTACTGTTTTTATGTACGAGCATAGGGAGAAATTAGCAAAAAAGCTACATAACAACAAAGTGGTATTGGAAAAATAGACAAATAGAGTTAGACCAAATGTGGAGACCAAGCTAAAGGAAAATGTGTTGAGAGGTGGTACATTACAAGCAAATTTTTATCTGCTGAACACTGTTAAAGTGAAAACATTAAATAGAGATGTGCAAGTAAATCTTGAATTGCATAAATTGCTCTTGCTTAGTGCGGTAGATGTCTAAACTACCATGTCCTCATGTATGTGCTACCTTAAAACTTTCAAATGGCAATATATATCAATGTGTTATGGAATGGTATCATTTAACTTGTCAAGAAAAAATTTATGGTGGTAATATGATCCCAGTTGAAACTTTTGACATTTCAAAGCTTAATGTAGCAAGATTGACAAATAACTTATCACAAACTTTCTTGCAATCGCCTTTAACCAACCATCCTCCCAAGAGGCCACAAACAAGGAAGATAGAGTCTCAATTCCAAGATAAGAAGATTTATCATTGTTCAAGATATGGGGAGACCAGACACAATCACAAGACATGCAAGAATCCTAACCCAGCATGAGAAGTAGCCACATTGTACTTCTTTGGTGTATATAGGCAACTATAATTATGTATATAAAAGCATTCCCCATTAATATTTTTTAGATAATTGGGAATGACAGATATTTTTTATTTGTATATAGAGAAGAAACTGTTAGATGTTTTAGATATAGTAGCTAACTTTATATATATATATATATATATATTTATATCAGACTTGAAATATCATGTTAAATTTCATGTGGGTACTTTTTTTAGTACCTAGTGTAACATCCCAAATTCCTAGTCCTGTATTAATGACTGATTAAGAATGAATTAGTGATTTAATGTGGAATTAGGGTTCTGAGTGGTGAAATGTTATATTGACTTATTGGGATGTTATATAAATAGATATAAATAGAAAAGGGAGTCCCGAAGCAGAGCATGTGAGCACAATAAGGATTTTCCTCGTTGTTATATACACTACAATGGGGGATAGATGCGCTACGGTGCATGGTGCAGAAATTAAATTCATAAGGACGCACTAACTCATGAAAATAAGAAAAGAGAGCATGAGAGGAGAGGTCTGGCATGGAGAAGAGCAAGGGATGTGCTAGGGTAAGCATAATCAGGAGCAAGGATGGTGTTTTTAACCTATTACTTATCTGGTAAGTCACATATTGCCTTAACCTTCAAATCTACCCTATTTTCTCTTAGTTTTAACTAGTGAGAAATTAAATTCAGGAGTTTTAAAGAGTTGATTTCTTACCCTATAGTAATAGAAAGATTCTTTAAAATTAAACTAGTACTTTGTGACTGGTTGAAGTTGAAATGATAAAGCTTTAAAGCTATAGGCAAGATTTGCCCTAATCTAGAGAGAGTAGTGAGAGAAAATTGTTAGAAAATATTAAAGCTTAAGATGAGGGGTAATCAATGGTAATATGCATAATCGAGTGTGAAATGTGAATTTGAAAGTGATTGAGTGCTTAAATGTGATAATTGGCACTTTTGTCAATAAAGAGATTGACTCTGGATGCCAATTTTGTATAGATTCTAGTAAGTAGCAAGGTAGATAAGCAAAAAGAGATTCGAGTAAGGAAGTAACACGGTAAACCTTTCTAGAAAATAAAAGAGTTAAGGTAACCATATAGTTTATTGTGTTTATTAACTATTATAACTGTGTAAAAGTAAGTACAAAATGAGAAATAGTGGTTTATGAGTTTTTATGCATGATGTGTATTGAAAATGGTTTTAGCATGAGCATTGATTTGTGAAATGATTTTTAAAAGGTTATCGATTTCAAATGATATATATATATATATAGTATGACATTATATGTTGTGAAAATGTGGATGAGTAGTGATAATTGTGAAAGAGCATGATTATAGGGGTTGGGAGTTCACCCAAGATATGTGGGTGTGTGTGTAAAGATATGTGAGTGAAAAATCTATGTGGTTGGGCTGGCACCATGAGATATCCGATGCAACATATTATGGGTTGGTACCATGGGTAATTTGGTACTATGGGACATTCGGGCAATCTGATAACTCCCTAGCACCTACTAGGGTGTGATTAGGAGTCAATGATGCCTCTATCACAAGTGTGTGAAGAGAAAAAATCATAGTTCATATGTGGGTTAGATTACCTTTGGCTGAGTATGTCTACTACCAAAAGTGTGCTTGGGTCGACAGATGGTTGATTTAGGAGAGCCTATAGTTTCAGTTTGGGAGCATTAGAGGTTTATTGGCTAGACAATAATGTTAGTATGTATTTGTGTGGAATTGCTATAGAAAGATGAATAATTTCATATTATATATATATATATATATATATGTGATATAACTTTAGTTTTGATACTTTAACATGGTTATTTGTGGCAATAGGCATTAAATGAGCTATATTGGTTATTGAGAATTTTATCTCACTCGTGGTTATTCATATTTTTTAAGTTCTAGTACTAGTGGTTCAAAGGGAAAGGATATAGGCTGAGTTGACATCTCTCGCCTGAGTCGTTGTAAGAATTGGTGTAATGAATTTATTGTTAGTGGTTGTAAATATGTATATGTTGCCTTAGGACTTGAGCTTGTGCATATTGTGGTATGTTTGATTAGTTTTGGGTTCCCTAGCCCTTTGTATATGTGTGAATGATGACTGGATAGGCTAGTGGAGGAATGTATATGTGTGTGACTTTGAGAGGTATGAAGAATGTTTGAGATGATTTGGCCATGTATGAGAATATAGAAATAAAAATGTGATTTTGGCCTAAAGTGTAAAATAGGCAATTTATAGGCTAAATGTGTGTATGTGTGATATATTGTGCATATATATGGTCAATCAGGTGTGTATTGTCCATTTAGATTTGGTTAAGGCTTAAAAAGTGGCTAATGACATTTGCTTTTAAATTGAGACACTTGAGTGACTAGATTTTGGCAAAAAATGGTCAAAATGCACTTGGATGTTCAATTTTTGATAGAAATATTAGATTGAGTTGAAACCAGTGTCATTAGTTAGAATTTGAAATAAGCTTCAAGTAGGCACTTAAACCATCCCAAACGGACATCGTATGTGAACATGGCGTGTATCTAAATTTTGTATCAAAAACTACTATTTGACAGCAAATTCAGGTGTGTGCACTATGGTGCATGTACCCACATACTACAGTGCACGGCACAGAGTGAGTGACTGTAGCCTCTATGCCGTATGTTGCAATGCATGGACTTTCTGTTATGCATGCGTAGACATCATCTTATGCATAGTGGATATTGTCTTGTACATAATGGAAAGGTTGAGACTTGTAGATTTCATTTCCTTTTCATTCAAATATATACATAATTCCAATTACAAACAAAAACTATTTCCAAATTACAAAAAAAAAAAATCTTAAAATAGGTACATAATCCAAGTAGGAGAACCTAATTTCACAATCTTATAATTTTTCTTCTCATTTGCCTGTTCCTAAAAGTGCAAGTAGATGTTCACAGATGACATTATTGGGATGCTCTACTAGCTAGCAAAATATGTCACACCTCATGCCCAATAGTTCTTGTGTTGTGTATCTAGGCATGGTAAACGAAGGATGGTCAACATTGACAGTATTGTTCTAGAATTTGAGCCAGGTAATGAGATGAATTCCACAATCATCACTACACAACAAAGGTAATAGAATGAGATATGAATGAACATTTTGTTTCTGAAAAAGATTTAAATGTTATACCAACATAACTTACTTGTTCTCTTGCTTGAAGACTCGTGGATAGAGTATGTCATTGCTGTACTCCACCTCAGATAGTTCTGGCTTCACCTTGAGCAAAATTGATCTGAAATGCTCCCACTGCAAAGGTAAATGGTCAGTCAACAAATATAAAAATGTTGACAAATTCAAAAGCAAGTCTTCATAATTTAGAGCTTACAATATTTGCACCCATCATTATTTGGCTCTTGTACACAAGATCCTTCAGACATATTTTTTGGCCAATTTCTCCTTCCCTTTCTTTCCTATTTTTCTCACTCTTCCTCATCAGCCTCTAATTGCTCGTGATCAACTATAGAATCAAGAATATAAAACTTCATTGTCCTTAGCTCCAAGACAAACTAGAACCAATGGTTTCCTACAATTGTAGGCCCAAATATGAAATCACAGTCGCCTAAGTTTTTTACTAAGTGTTATGGAATTATTGGTATGTTGATATGTTATAGGATTTATCAAGTTTCTTGAGCTAGACTACATGTTGATCGTAACAAAATGAAAGAAGATTGGCACAATTTATGGGCATGCAATTTATGCTATCACAAATAGCCAAATGATTCTAGTTCCTCTTGCTTTTGTACAATCCAAGATGGCTTATTCTAATGATGAGAATAGGTCTTTAGTTCATTCTGCAAACAAATGTAATATGACTATGTTGCTAAAAAGAGACACTAAAGAGTAGCATTTAGAATTACTCAATTACACCCTATCTAATGTACCTAGATGAGATGGATGTTAGACATATAGTTATTTTTTTGAATTCATATTAATATTTAGTGAAAACATTCTGTGAAAGCATCATATTCACCCAACTTGAACGTCTACAGTATAGGGGTTTTATGCATACAGTGTACTATATAAAGGATAGTTTCCATTTAGTATACATACATAATGCGGGGTTCCTTATAACCTATTCATATTCTTATGGTATAATCCATTGGTCTTGTTTAAAGTAAAATGAACTATGCTTCTTTAATATGTTAGTTTCATGCTCTACATTCTATCACCAGTTCATTTCCTCCAAATGTACAAGGGCAATCTTCATTGCTGTTGTGATATAAATCTAACATTTTGAGTGAGCCAAGGTATTACTAAGGTTTCAGTTTTCATCTAGGTTTTTTGTTCTTAAGAAAAGCAACAAAATTTGCAGCATAGAACAAATAAGGATAATGATAAAAGCTTTACATCAAAGACCTATTACAAGCTCAACAACTAAAAGACACACATGCATTGAATCAATGATAGAGAAACAAAACCAAAAATCCTTACCTCTGAACAATAATGACAGAAGCTAGAAGAAACAGATGATGCTACTCGAACAAGGAAGGCAAAGAAGATGAGCAACAATTGACGATGTGCAATGTAGGAGAAAATGTGGGAAACAACAAACGATAATGGACAATAGGGCAGGAACAACGAATAAGAATGAATCGAGAGGAAGATCTTGACCACCACTGTCCTCCTCCGTTGGTAGTAAAGGGCAGAGCTCTATAAGTCACTATTCACAACAGCAACCAATAGCAACTTAATGTAAGGAAAGAGAGGAAAAATTGTGAAATGTGCTTCGTCTATCAATGGTTGAGACTTTTACACTCATCCACGCCAGCGACGATCAATAACGGTAGAGTGATGACTAGTGAAACAAGAAAGAAGACAAGAAAAAAAATTGAGCTATGCTTTGTTCGTTGCTTCAAGGGTTCATGAAAGTTCTGCATTCAAATCAAATAAAGGTCAAAATATTATTTTTGTTCTAAAAAAAATTGCAATTGGGACCCCAAGACATACAAAGCAATTTCAGGATGATTTAAGTCTTAAGTGTAATAAACTCTTTTTTAGGGCCCTCGATGCTATTTTTCCATTATAATTTGTGCTTTTATTATAATTTAATTTAAATTTTAGTGTCAACTTTTTTATTTATTATTGCAAAGTATCTTATAGTATTAATAAACTATTTTTAAATAATAACGTGTTCTTCATTGCCTTTTCCCTTTTTTTGATGTTGAGAGAAAATGTGAGTCCCACTTTGCAAAAAGCAATCGAGTTGTCAAAATTGTCTTTTTATTTAAAAAAAATTACATTTTGATCAAGAATAATAATTTATAATTTATGAAAAGTAATGGCTTTTTTATTTTCGAAAGAATTTTAAGTTGATTTTTTTTTTTTAACTAAAAACGAAGTTTCCTACAATGTCCCCGGACTCCTCCGAACACGCGCCTTTCCATCTGTCAGGCATCTTCGTCTTCGTCAATAAATAAACGAGTCTGTCTCTGCCTTTGTGCCCAAGTCTCTGAAACGAACCAAAGTCTTCGTCTTCGTCTTCAATCTTGATCCATGGCATCATCTGCAGTTTCTCTCATTTTCACTTCCTTTCTGCTTCTGGCTTTCTCCATCCATGCCTCTCATCATCATCATCATCACTGCGAACCAGATTCTTCCGCCTGCTCCAACTCCAATAAGCTTCCTTTAGTGAAGGGTCTCTCATGGAGTTTCTACCACTCAAGCTGCCCTAACCTTCAATCTCTCATCAGAAAACACCTCCACAAGGTCTTCTCCGACGACATCGGCCTCGCCGCCGGCTTGCTTCGCCTCCATTTCCATGACTGCTTCGTTCAGGTAATTAAATAACCACCTCCAGCATCCAACTAAATTTCTTACGTAGTGTAAAATCGCTGTATAATTTCTTTCAGAATCTGTAAATGAAATGATGAAGTCTGGTCTGGATCAATAATTTGGGGAAATTACTTGAGCTTAGCGTGAAGTTTAAGCAGATATGTTATTCTTAGTCTTCGCTTTCGATTCACTTGGCTTTAAGAGCTGTTGACTTCTGTGCTGATATCAGATTAATAGTAGGTTGAGAAAAACAAGCTAGCAGCTTCGTTAACACCTAACGGTCATACATGCATAGATACATCCATATATATATATATATATATATATAAAATATTTTATAGCTTTAAATTGAATTATATATGGCAGGGTTGTGACGGGTCGGTATTGTTGGATGGATCCGCGAGTGGGCCTAGCGAGAAGGAGGCCCCACCGAACCTGAGTTTGAGGGCTGAGGCTTTCAAGGTGATTGAAGAACTCAGATCTCTCGTCCACCGTCACTGTGGAAGCGTCGTCTCTTGCGCCGACATCGCCGCCCTCGCCGCCCGTGACGCCGTTGTTCTGGTTCGTACATCACTTCCCCTTCGTCGGTCTATCTCTCTTTCAGATCATTGAAGCAAAATTCAAAGATTTGATTTTTTTTTTTTTTTCTTCAGTCTGGAGGACCAGAGTATGAAGTTCCCTTGGGAAGACGAGACGGCCTAACGTTCGCCACAAGAAACGCGACGCTGGAGAACCTCCCGGCGCCGACCAGCAACGCCAGCGTCATTCTCGAGTCACTGGCCACTAAAGGCTTTGACCCGACCGACGTCGTAGCTCTCTCCGGCGGCCACACAATCGGAATCAGTCACTGCGCTTCCTTCACCAACAGGCTCTACCCTAATCAGGACCCTGTGATGGAAGAGACCTTCGCCGACAACCTCAAGCTCACGTGCCCCACCGCGAACACCGACAACACCACCGTGTTGGACATCCGAACACCGAACCTGTTCGACAACAAGTACTACGTTGACCTTGTCAACCGTCAGGGACTCTTCACCTCTGACCAAGACCTGTTCACGGACAAGAGGACGAAGGAGATTGTGAGCGAATTTGCTGAGAACCAAAATCTCTTCTTCGAGAAGTTTGCAGAGGCTATGATGAAGATGGGTCAGCTTGGCGTGTTAACAGGTAATAATGGCGAGATTCGAGGAAATTGCTCTGTGAGGAACCAAGATTATGAGTCTGTCTTGAAGAAGTACAAGGTGGAGGATGTCGTGGAAGACGACTACAAGTCGGAACTGTGATTAATGTGTGGTTTGTTTGTGGGCGATATACATAAGGACGTGCACACGTAGGTTGTCTGATGTGTTTTCTATAGTGACTTGATTGATGTCCTATGTTTATTACATCGTAGTGTTTGATCTAACAGACATTTCACTTGCTGTTTGACACACATAATTAATAAACATGCATGGTTTGTAATATATGATGGTGTTTTTATTTTTCAAAGGTGTGTAGGATCTGAGAGCTAGATGATGATCAGTTAAACATTTTGTCTTTGGCATGGTTAATTTATTTGCACGATATGTTACAGACCTTTCAATCGATCAACTTAGGTGGACGGGCGTGAGTTTGTGATTTTGTTTTCTTAGTGGTTCAACATTAGATTCTCAATTTTTTGTATAAAGGAAATTAAATATAGTTAGAAAGGACTTACTTTATACTGTTCATATATTTAAGAAGATAGTCAATCTTCTCAATAAAAGATATGCCTGGCATCTTCAGAAAAAAAAAAATTAATTAGGCAAACCTGAGGTGGGAATGGCTAAATATATATATATATATATATATTTATTGAGATTGATAGAAGTAATATAAATGCTCCCTCGACTTTTATTTATGTTCCCACTTGATCATAATATGACCATCTTCTAAAAATCTTGTTTAATTCAAAATATAGTTTATTAAATAATTTTTATAATTAATTTTTTAATCATATCCTTATTTCATTTAAAAATATTTTATAAAATTTAAAAAATCAAATAAAATTTAAAATTTAAAATCATTCTTTAACCAACAGTTTTTTTGGAGTGAAAATATTTTATTATCTTTACTTGCCCCTGAAGTGATTGGCTAGTTCTACCTAGAATCTTTGACCATTAACTTGCAGGTTCTTCTTCTTGTTTTTTTTGTTTTTTGTTTTTTTTGTTTTTGAACAAAAACTTGCAGGTTCTATAATTGCGTACCTTGCCGATTGCCAGTCCCTTTCCGAGTTTCATTTCTACCTCAAATCGAGGCATCAATTTTCTCAAAATTAAACCTTAACGATTTTCCCGCCATATGTTTTTTATGGATAAAATTTTCCCGCCATATGTCAACTTCAGTGTTAAATGAATAAATTGACGTCTTATTTTAAAAAAATTATACTTTCTGATTTAAAATATAAATAGTTTTTTTTAATTCTAATTCCCATTAAATATATATATATATATAATTTTTTAATCTTAATTATTAATGTATTTTATAATGAGTGAGAAATACATTTATATAAAAATCTATATTAATAAATATAAGGGATGAAATGAATTTTTTTGTTCATGTAATAGTTAACTTATATTTTGAATAAGATTATGTGAGAGAAAATGTTTATATTTTAAATAAGAGTATTATATTATTATTATTACTTACTCCTTTTGTTAAAAAATGTAAAACATTTTTAACTGAATCTTACCTCTAGTAAAGTAATTATCTACTTTTCAACTAACTCTATATTTTTATATTTACTCCTATTAAATACACTACAATAAATATAAAGTTATTATCAATAAGGGAACTTTTGAAAAAAAAGTCAATTATTTTCCTTTGAAAGACTAAAAATGTCTTACATTTTTAACACTCAATTTTTTTTAAAAATACCTTATATTTTTTAACGGAGGAAGTATTAGGTTTAATGGCATGTCATTTGTTGATTCGAGTCGAGTTGAATAGTTGACTTATGCCAAATTGAAGAACGTGTGCTTGGCAGAACCTGCTTCCTCTTTTAGGTTTGTAAATTCTTGGCCTAATATGTTTTACCAACTATTTCTGAGCCTAATATATTACGTTTGCCTTAAAATTAAAAACAATTGTATGGAAATTTAGACTGAACCGATCAGTTCAGCCCTTTAATTGATGACTCGATCTCTTTTTCAGTTTGGTTTTCCTCTTAAATCGATCAGCCATTGACCTGGTGCGACCTGATCGGGTTGCTAGGTCAATCGGGTCAATTTTTTTATTTTTAAAAAATTATAAAAACTAAATAAAAAGTAAAAAATTTAGCTTGAAAATTAAAAAAGCAAGGCAATGGAAGGCAAGGCAATTAAACTAAATTTCATTGCCTATGGTTCGAACTTTGAATAGAGGGCCTTAATTGTAAGTTTGAACTTGAAAGATTCAGGATTCTCCTAAGTTTATTGTGTCTTAATTGTTTTAATCTTTCATTATGTATTGTTATTCATTTGTCTAATTGTTGCTTAGTATTTATGAATTATGATTGTCATCATTAATCATTTTAGTGTTAGTGATTATTCATTTTAGACTTTTTAATGATTGAAGGGTTGTAAATTATAATTGTAAGAATGAATATTTAAAAAGTTATATTTTATTATTGTTAGACTTTTAGGTGGTTGTAATTTTATAATTATTATTGTATTTGTAACTTGTATTAGAGATTAATCTTAAATTTGGTTGAATATTTTCATGATTAATGTCTTTTTATTTAACTTATGTTATTTTAATCATGACTTGTTTGCCCTCCAGATTGACTCCTGGTTTAACCTCAATTGAACCACTAACTCGCAACTCATTGGCTTGATCAGTTTAATGATCAGTCCACAATTTTCAGTACATTGCTAATAACTAATAATATCTCTCAATGTCTTTTCAAGTTGTATTAAGTAGTAGTTTCCCCAAGTTAGGTATTCCTTGGGTTTACAAAAAATGTGGGTATGGGTTGTCATGACCTCAGTTTAGGGGCTTTGTCTTCAAAAGCATGGTCACAGTCTTAATGCTTTTCTGAAGGGGAAGGATCCTCATACTTGATAATTGGTATAAGAAGGCTTAAGTACTTTTTAGGTGGCTTAAGACTTGGACTAGTTGTAGATATTAAAGCTGTAAATAAGAACTAAACACAAATAGGCTATCCATTTAAACTTCTTTTTAATGAAAGTTCAGGCTTAAAAAAATAATATTTTTATTAAAAAATCAAGCTTTGAAATTCAGTTTTAATAGGTCTTGAAAACATGAGCTTGGATTTGGGCAATCCTTTTAGTTTTACCACTAAAGAAATAGTATATTTTCAATTTTTAAGTTAAATTTAAACCTCAAAATACATGTTTATATTTTAAAATTAAAATTTTTATTATTTATTATAAAAATTTGTATTTTTAAAAAGAATATGAAATATTATAATTAAAAATTTTAATTTTTGAAAAATAAAAAACTAAAAATAATAAAATGAGTTTATGAGCTCAGCTGGCTCAAAGCTATTGAATAAGGGAGTTTAAAAATAATTGATTTTGAGATAATCAAATTTATGAGCTTGAACCCACTTGGGTCAGGCCTATGATGAGGACAACAAACTCTTTCAGCTACAGTCATTTACAAAGGATAGGCTATGAGCATTCAACTGCTTAAATGATTAATTATTTTTCCTATTCACTAGAGTCAATTGAAGTTGAGGCTGGAAGAGACCTAACTTCAAACTTGACAAAGAACCGTCTTCAATATGAAGTGTTCCCAATTCTTTTGGTGTGTGCATTGTCAAAAAACACATCTTCATCTTTGATTTCCTCTTTATTTGGATCTGTGCTCGTCATGAGTTATTTAAAGCCAAGATGATAGGCCAAGCAAACTAATTCGAGTATTGCAATTTGTTTCCTCTTCATCTGATCAGATTTAATTTCTTCAATCCTTTATCCAACGTGTGGATTTGATATTGAGATGTGATTATAATCTAGAATTTCTAATTGTAATTATAGCAAAAGCTCTTAAATCTTTTCTTGGTTGAAATTGGGAGAATAAAATATTGATAGAAAGCTTTTCAGCTAGGTTGATCTGTTTGAAACCTATATGTTTTGAGTGAAGGGTTTCAATTTCATCATCTAAGATTTCACCCAAAGTCTTTAGATCTTTAGGACAAATTTGTGGCATGCTTGTACTCCTTTTGACTAGGCGAGGTGTACAATGGAATCCTAGTCATGGAAACTCTCTGGCTTTAACTTTGCAACTATGTGTGGGACATAGATGTTTGATTTATCAGCTTAGTCTCTCTTCATTTGTGCCCAATTGTCTTCGTGAATTTCTCTTGAACCCCAATATCTCTTTTGTTGATTTTAGCAATCATTTGGATAGAAGAAAGCTAATGATCTCTAGATATCAATTGCACATATTTAAAGATTCCATAAACCTCTCAAGGTTGGATAAAATTAATAAGAATTACATCTTAAAAGAACTGATGGGTAGGATTATTAAGAGTTCACTTGGAATTACGGGCTTATGCCAGAGGAAGGGCATTAACATGAGTAATTGGAATGTTAAATCTCTTAGTAAAGATCAAATTCTCTAAGTAACTCTAGAGGCACATTGTGCTTTTTTTATTAGCAAAAATGTTTTTTTTCCCTGGTATTCTTTTAAATGCTTACATCCACAAAGGACCTCTTCTTCCTTTTACAAAGAGTACTCAAGACCTCACACTAAACCTTGTTGGATGGAAAAGGGGAAAGAAAAATGTTTTCAACAATGTGATAACGTCAATAATCTAAAGGAAAAAGATTCACAAGGAGAAAGGGTTAAAACAAATACTGGCATAAGATCTAATGATGCCCATAAAGTTTCTTATCATAGGAGAAACATAAACTCTTATTAATATAAACTCTAAAAGGAAAAGGCTTAGACTCTTTATAGATGTGGATGATTCAAACTCCTTTTTCTCCATACTCCTACCAAATCTCTTAAAAGGCAAGTTGAAGTTCTTTCCATTACTGATCATGTAAAGAAAAATTAAAGCAAGTTTAAAATCTCTCATCTTCTCCATTGCTAATTTTTTTCATGGCTCATTTTTATATCAAAAGATCTTAGGAAGCTGACCCTCAAAAGCTTCCTAGGAGCCATGAAGTTCATATGTTGGAACTGTCATGGTTTGAAGAAAACTATGGCAATGCAAAGGTTGAAGCGTTTGGTAACAAGGCTTTAATCAGTGCTTTTGTTTTTGTAGGAAACTAAAATTTTAGTTGCTTTTGCATCTTCTCTAGTTGAACCTTTAGGCCTCACTGTTAATGTGGGTGTAGATGCTATAAACAAGGGAGGAGGAACTCTAGTTGCTTGGAGAAATGACATTAACCTTGTAGTTTTGAATTGTAATCCATGGTATTGTCACTATTATTCTCAAACAATCAACGAGCTTTCTTTATATATCACTTTCATTGATGGGCCTCCAAGATCACAAGATAGGCACATGTTAAGGTCCTAGATTTCTTAAACCTCTACTACTATGATTGATCCTTGGCTACTTATTAGTGACTTCAACCAAGTTTTGTCACAATTTGATAAATCTAGCTCAAATAGAGGATCTTCTTCCTCTAATGACTTCAAGGCTTGTATTTCTATAACTAATCTCATCGTAATGAAATAGCATGGACCTAGATTTACATGTTTTAATAACAAAAAGGCAGGTGATCTCAATCTAGACTGTCTGGACAGAGCATTTTGCAACAAGTAATGGATTCAATATTTTCCTAGTTCTAATGCTCTAAACCTTACCAAAGTAGCTTCAGATCATTGTCCATTATTTTCTCTACATCCACAGAATCTCACTTTGTGTGCAAATTGAAGAGATTTGAGAACTATTGGTTGAAATTTGCTAACAGTAAAAAGATCATTCTTGATTATTAGAATTATTCTTCACATGGCTCTCCAAGTTTTAAACTCCATTGTAAACTTTCACAACTGCTCTCCAACCTTGCTTCTTAGAGTTAGTCTCATATTTGTAATTTCAACCACTAAATTGAATCTCTAAAAAAGGAAATCCTATAGTTGACTAAGTCTCTGGATAATCGAGCAAGTCTAGATCAGGATATAGTTCAACATCTTAATTAGGCTAAACACCTTTAGGAATTCTTTTATGATTTCCAAAATAGCTTTTAAGCTCGACAAGAAAAATTGACATGGAAGACAAAAGGTGAGATGTGTAAAGTCCCTACTCAATCCAGATTCTACCATACCATTCACACACATTACAATATAATTACAATATCATATTAGAGTAATAGCCCTCGATTTGTTTTCAAAATATGAGATCCTGACTTCTTAAAAAATATAATCAAATAAGAGGGCTAACAAAAGCGTAAGTATTACTTTTAAGACTCAAAGAGGCACAATTATTTTTCTAAAAAAACATGTCCTGCACCATGGCTTATACCACCATGTGTCATGGCATGTGGTATAGAGCAACATGCTTTATTTCTCTCTATGCCATGTGCCGTGGTGTGGCATACAATGCATTGTGTCATTTTCATATTCAATATTCAATTGGTGTGATTCAAATACTTACATGTAGCTTATGACATATTCTATCTAATGAGAGAAGTTTGGCCATAATCCAACAATCTAATCTAAAATTGGACACTTTGGGTGCAAAAAGCTATGGTTTTTTTTAAAAAACTTGCATCTTAAATGTTCAATTCTCATTTCTTGTCCCATTAGACCACTTTGGGCTTTGAACCAAGTTCAAAAAGACTACATACACCTGATTGACTCATCACAACACATATATCACATCAAATAATCATTTTGACCTCTCAATGTCACAGTATACACTTGTGAGCTTATATGAGGCACAATACACATAACATTGTACACATATATACTTGTTCCACATCAATCATTCGACTTTCTCATATAAGACTAATCCTCACCATAAGGTTGGGAATCACAAATATACTCGACTTCTTTAAATGGGGCTTAGTATCATCATTTGTGTTAAGTTCTCACATGTGCACATAATTTTTCATCACAAAATCACATCAATACACAATAGGACAAGTTATACAATAACATACACTTGCTTGATTAGCATTTAGGCCTACCTATGTACCCACATCTGTGGTACCCTTGGTGAGATGCAGTATCATATATATGCAACTAAGTTTTTAATGATAATATATTTACATTCACATATTTAATTTACATACACTCATGTATCCTAGTTGGCAACTCAATCTCTAACAACACATTATACATTCATTATTTATAATGGTAGTCATACCACTAATAAGTGAAGCTATTCTTTCCTGACTTCCTTTCTCAGCTTTCTCATGCTCTCTTCATTTATGTACAAAGGCATTGAAGTGAGACATATGTCATAGTAACTCGAATATAACTCAAATATCAGTTAGCAAGAAAAATCATAAACAAGAGATAAAGCAACATTATTTTAATAAAACAATATAGTATGTATATACATAAATTCATACTCATCATCCATCATGCTCATGCATTTCCGATTTTACTTAGTGGAGCAAGTTCTATGCTTAAACTAGGACTTCTAGTCTTATACAAAATAAGGCCCACCATACCTTTATCTCAAATCAGGTATCCTTTTCGTGTATGGGCGGTCTCCTAGGTCTTTTCTAACGGAGTCAAGCTCTCGCTCAAGACCTTTAGGACTTCTTAGGTTTACACAAAGAAGGACCACGACCCCCTACTCTAGTGTAAGATACACTCGTGGATCATTATTTTAAGTTCGTCATGATGGAATCAAGCTTTACACTCAAGACTATCAAGATCTCCTAGGTCCTTCTTGGCAGAGTTAAGTTCTACACCCAACACCTTCAGGACTTCTCAGACTTATAAAGAGTGTGGCCATGACCCCCTATCCTAATCTAGGGTATACTCACAGATGCAATGTACAAATCTATGCATATGTCTCATCTCATACATTTCAATCAATACTCATACACCTACATGCATATTCTTTCACAATACTGCTACTCTATCAGTTCATAACACAATGCACATAGTTATACAAAATACTTGTAAACAATTTCACAAAAGAATAAGTAAAAGGATTATTTTAGTTACTTTTTTACCCTTTTTACTGAGGGTTACCAGTCACTGTGAACTCTTAAAGTATAGATTTTCACAAGCAATGTCTCATATGCTCAATCTACACAATGCAATGTCCCTTAGTCAGTTTTTAATACTTAGTATAGGCATTGATTCGGCTGAACCAAATGCCTTAACACACAAAACAATCCAATTAACACCTTTTGAATTCATATAATCCATCTTCTACCATCATTATCCCAATAGGCTATTCAAATGACTATAACAACCTCTTAAGTCATTTATTCACCATTTTCTCTATTTTAACCTAATTCTGTAGGCTAAATTGAGCCTAAACTCTCAAGGTTCAACCATTTAACTCCAGATTAGTTACAAAATCTTAGTTTTATAAAAGCCTATTTTAAACATTTCTCTTAGATTACAACTCCTTAAAACTTTCTGATTCAATTTCTCTACTAATCAAATTCAAGGAAAATAGGGTAGAAATGTAGTATGGGGCTGTATGATACTTACCTGATAAGTCACTAGCTAACACAAACTCTTGATAGCCAGACAATGCTTGCCTTAGTCGAGAAACCTTCTTTCCATACCTTAGATGCATTTTCCTTTCCTTTCTCATCTGATTTCACAAGCTGGAAAAGTAAACTTTTAGTAAAAATCTGTGCAATGTGCAACAGTGCATGTAGCCCTTGTCGCGATGTATGGCACAGTGAGGTTAAATTCACTTATGCTTGCACATTTTATCTCGAATGGCTATTCCACCCTTCAATCCTATTAACATACCAACCAACCAATATTATATATTAATCTAACACCCAAAGCTATAATCAATTTACTAATTACTAATTTTTCCTTGATTAACAACTAGTTTTCCTAGATTGAGATTCAAGATGTTAGAATTCTCCTTTCTTTTAAAGGAATTTTGTCTCCAAAATTCAAATATAGTACTAATTTATCTCATGAAAACAAACGAGGGTACTGCTTCCTCATACTTTCCTCCATTTCCTACTCACATCACCAAAAGCCATTCCTTACCAAAACACTTTTTCCAATTTAATGGTCTTATTATGCAGGTGCTTCTCTTTGATATCCACTATTCGATCTGGTTTAGCCTGGTAAGTAAGGTTCTCTTAAAAATTTACTTCTTCTAGCTCAATCACATGTGATGGATTTGGTTGATACTTCTTTAATTATGATATGTGAAATAAATCATGTATTTTGGATAAAGGCAGAGGTAAAGCAATCTTATAGGCTATAGGGCTTACTCTGCTTAGTATCTAATAGGCTATAGGTGATAACTTTTTATCTCATATGGATCTACCAGTACCAGTTAACGGGAAACTCAGAGAAATATATGATCTCCGACTTCATACTCCAATGGTCAACGCTGCTTATCAGCATAACTCTTTTGACATCTTTGGGCAGTAAAAAGCTTTTGCCTAATAACTCTGATCTTCTTTATGGTTTGATATATAATATCTAGACCAATTGTACTTCTTTTACTCAATTCAACCTAGTATAGAGGAGATCTACACTTTCTCCTATACAATGCCTCGTAAGGCAGTGAAGACTATTATTGTAGGAAAATTTGGCTAAAGGCAAATGGCTTTCCCAACTTTTTTTCCATTCAAGGGAACATGATTAATGCATATCCTCTAAAGTTTATATTGTGTGCTCGGTCTGTGGGTGATAGGAGATACTAAATCTTAACTCAGTACCTATAGCATTTTGTATTGTTCCTTAAAACGTTGAAGTAAATCAAGGATCTTGATCTGAGACTTTGTCATTAGGCATACCATGCAGTCTCACAACCTCTTTCACATATACTTTTGTATATTTTCCTCCATCATAGGTAGTCTTGACTGGTAAGAAATGTGTTAATTTCGTTAATCAATCCATAATAACCCACACAGTGTCATATCCATGCTGAGTTCTCGATAGACTAGACACAAAGACTATTGATATGATGTCCTACTTCTATTAGGAAATCATTAAAGGTTGAAGCATCCCAACTGATCTCTGATGCTTAATCTTTACCTTTTGACACGAGACATTGGCTCACAAACTTGATAACATCTCATTTTATACCTTGCCACCACCAATGCCTCTTCATGTCATGATACATCTTAGTCACACCTAGATGCATTGCATACTTACTCTGATGAGCTTCTTTCAATAGTCTCCTTCTGATTTCCTCATCTACTGGCACACAAATTCTATCCTTATACAAGATAAACCTATCATCATTAAACCAGAAAAGAGTGGTACGACCCTTTTATATATTCTTTTAAATACTTGACAAAAATTTGTTTTTCAATTGAGCTCCTGTATTTCTATCCACAACTCATTAGAAATGATAGTTGATTGAATTGTATTTAGTGAATAACCTGATGCCTTAAATTGCACTTCCAGCAAAGACAACAATAATTGATATTCTTGAACCATCAGCCCAGTTACATGTAGTGACTTTCAACTCAACGTATCAGCCACCACATTGGCTTTCCTTGAATGGTATTTAAACTCAAAGTTGTAATCTTTCAAGAATTCTATCTATCGCCTTTACCACATGTTAAGCTCTTTTTGATCCATAAGATATTCTAAACTCTTGTGATCACTGCAAATATTAAACTATATGTCATAGAGGTAATGTTGATAAATCTTAAAAGCAAAAACTATAGCTGCTAACTCTAGATCATGTGTCGGATAGCTCTCCTCATGAGGTCACAACTGTTTAGATGCATATGCCACTACTCAGTATTTTTACATTAACACTCATCCTAAACCTTTTAGATAAGTATTCATATAAACCTTATAAGACAACCGTGGGTCAAGAATAACTAACACTGGCATCAAGGTTAACTTCTCCTTAAGTTTCCTGAAAGCAACTTCACATCTTTCATCCTAAATAAAAAGCTGATCCTTTATCATCAACCAAGTTAAAGGAATAGCAATATGTGAAAATCTTTAAATGAATCTTTAGTAATAACCAGCCAAACCCAGAAAACTTTACACTTCAGTTACTAAAATTGGTCCTTCCCACTAGAAAATTACATCTACTTGATGTGGATCTATTAAGATATCCTCAGCCAACACCATGTGTTCGAGAAATTACACTTCTCACAACCAAAATTCACACTTACTTAGCTTGGCATATAAGTAGGTATCCCTCAGAATCCTCAACACAGTCCTTAAATGCCTCTCGCACTCTTCCTCATGCTTAGAATATATCAGTATGTCATCTAGAAACATGACAACAAATTGATCTAAGAAGGGATGGAATATACAGTTCGTGTAGTCCATGAAAATTGCAAGCATATTAGTTAACCCGAATGGCATTACCAAGAACTTAAAGTAACTGTATCGAGTACGAAACACTGTCTTAGGTATACCCTCAGTATTCACCTATAACTGATGGTATCCAGATTACAAGTTAATCTTAGAAAACATTGAGGCTTCTACCAATTGATCTAGCAAATCATCAATCCTCAAAAGTGGGTACTTGTTCTTTACTATCACCTCATTTAGTTGCTTGTAGTCAATACAAAACTGCAAGTTGCTATCCTTGGTAATACATTAGGGTGTATAAAGCCCTTCTCTAACAACTCCTCAAGCTGCTTCTTGAGTTTCACCAATTATGAAAGAGCCATTCAATATAGTGCTTTTAAAATAGGCTCAATACCAAGTACCAAATTGATAGAGAACTTCACTTCTTTCTCTAGTGGTAAACCCAATATTTCACCTATGAATACTTCAAAAAACTTACTCACAACCCGAATTTCATCAACATTGCTACTGCCACTGCCTTCCATTGCAAAGAAAATTGTATATGCTTAACAACCTTCATAAACCAACCTTCAACTTGTACTATTGACAATAACCTTGGCTGACTAATAGTTGCTGCGAAAGTTACAGTGGGTGTCAAATGAACTAGTAGTAAAACCATTTTTCTAGCACAATCTAAAGTAGCATTATTCCTTACCAATCAGTCCATCCTAATGATCACATCTAATCCTTGCATAGGGATGAGGATCAGATATACCACAAAAGTCTTGCCCTTAAAGCATAACTCCACCCCTTCACATACCTTATTGGTCTTATTTACTAACCTAGATCACATGGACACCTTAACAATGTAAGGTGATTCATGCATAGGAAAATCTAACTTCTTCACACAATCATGCAATATAAAGAAATGAGTAGCTCCAGAGTTAAATAAAGCCTTAACTCTTTGCTCACAGATAGAAATTGTACTTGTGCTTAGATTTGGTGTTGTTTGAGCCTCCTCTTAGGAAATTGTGTAGACTCAGCTTAGCACTATCGGTTGCTGCTTAGAAGCTCTCTCTCGATTCTTAAGGCAATCCTTCACAAAATTGCCTGTATTACTGTAAATATAGCAAGCCCAATACCTTTTAGTATGGTTCTTCCCCATATTGCATATATCGATAAGCGTACAGTACTCATATGAGATATAGGGGTAGTTGCAGTCTAACTTAACTATTGTGGAACTTTAGAATCTCTAGCCCCACCAATTCTTCTAATTTAGATCATTCCTTCTCGGGACTATGATCCTCTTTGATATTCCTTCGGTTGGTCTTAATGGAGCAAAATAACATCCATATTTGTCTCTTCTCTTCTCAAAGTCTACTTCTTGAGTAGCTATACGGAGTTGGTTACATGTCTCTTCATAAGTAGCCTCTCTCAGTAAGGCTATTTGCCTTTTATACTCAAGGTGCATTTTCTCAATCAATCTTTCAACCTTCCATTTGCTATTGTCCCTTTCATATAAGTAAGTCATAAACTTTGAGAGTTGATTGAATTTCTTCATAAAAGAATCTATCCATATCTCCTTGCTGAAATGCATAGAATTCAACTTCATTCTCATCTTTAAATGCTATAATGAAATGGTAGTAAAAGAATCTTTTCTTGAACTACTCTCAGCTGAGCTAACTACCACTAAAAGGTTTAATAGAATGCCACCAATAATTAGCATCTTTTGTTAGCTATACTGTGGCTAATATCGCCCTCTCCTTGGAGGATTAAGGAGTAACCTCAAATATCATTCCCATCCTCTCGATCTAATTCTCCACATCTCCCTCTCTTACACTACTATTGAAGGTTGGTAGATTCAACTGTGAAAAAGTCCTTTAGACTCGATCCGTGGGAATCTTTTAACCTTTCTTACCGGTCATTGGCCTACTTCCTAAAGCATGAGAGGTCTTTAGTCGACTCAACTATACCTCAGGATGTTGCTCAGGCTTTATTCTCACTTTAGCCTCAGGTCTCACCTCTTGTTCAGGTCTTGGCTCTTCATGATCCTTATTATGGTTTAGGGCATCATGACCTACTAGACTTTGCTAATTATCTAAAATTACTTCTAGCATACATGCCATTATCAATTCATTACCCTGAGGTTATTCTGGTGGCACCTTTGGATCTTGGGCATCTTGAGCACTCTAACCCCGTATATGTCGTGGAATTCTACCACGTCTTCTCATAGTTACTATAAGATAACTATAGCATTACATACCTTTTTCTCCTTTTAAGGAGTAAAAGTCAGATAAAGTCAGTAAATAAGTGGGTAAAGGCTGGAAAGAGGGTAATAAATGTATAAAAATTGCCAACTAATGTGATATATTGTATAAGTAAACCAAAACTAAAGAAAAATCATACCAAATTATAAAGTTCCTACTCAATCCAGACTTTACCATATCATTCACACATATTACAATTCAATCACAATATCATATTAGAGTAATAGCTCTCAATTTGTTTCTAAAATGTGGAATCCCGACTTCTTAAAAAGTATAATCAAATAAGAAGGCTAATGGAAGCATAACTATAACTCTCAAGACTCAAGGGGGCACAATTATTTTTTTAAGAAACATGTTATGTGCAGCGGCTCATACTACCATGTGCTACAGCATGTGGTATAGAGCAATGTGCTTTATTTATCTATGTGCCATTAGCCACAACGTGGCACACAATGCGTAGTGGTGCATATGATAGTAATTTCTACTGTCACATGATAGTTCGCAAGGCAAACTTTCACCGTGCACCACTCCCATATCTAATGTCCGATTGGAGTGATTCAACCCCCCACATGTAGCTTATAAATATTTTATCTAATTAGATAAGTTTGGACACAATCTGATAGTCTGATCTAAAATTGAACACCTGGGTGCAAAAAGCTACTTTTTCTTTTAAAACTTGCACCTTAAGTATTTAATTCTCATTTCTTATCTCATTAGACCACTTTAGGCTTTGAACTAAGTTCAAAAGGACTACCTATACTTGATTAACTCATCATAACACATATATCACATCAAATAATCATTTTGACCTCTCAATGCCACATTACACACTTATGGACTTATATGAGGTACAATACACATAACAACGTACACATATATACTTGTTCTGGTTCGATCATCCAACTTTTTCATATGAGGCTAAGCCTTACCATACGGTTAGGAATCACAAATATACTTGACTCCTTCAAATAGGGCTCAACCTCACCATTTGTTTCAAGTTCTCACATATACATATAATTTCACATCATAAAATAACATCAATGTATAGTGGAAAAAGTTATTCAATGGCATCTAGGCCTACCCACGCACCTATTGCTATGGTACCCTCGATAAGATACAGCATCATATATATGCAACCAAGCTTTTAACCATCAAATCATATATACATTCACATATTCAATTCATATACACTTATGCATCCTAGTTAGCAACTCAAACCCTAACAACAAATTATACATTCATTATTTACAATGGTAGTCATATCACTACTAAGTGAACCTAATCTTTTCTCACTTCCTTTCTTAACTTTCTCATACTCTCTTTATCTATGTACAAAGGTAATAGATTGAGACATACATCCTAGTAACTCGAATATAACTCAAATATCGATTAGTAAGAAAAATAATAAACAAGAGATAAAGTAATATTATTCTAACAAAACAGTATAGTATGTATATACACAAATGCATACTTATCATCTATCATGCTCATGCATTCTCAATTTCACCTAGCAAAGCAAGCTTTATGCTCGAACCAAGACTTCTACTCTTGCACAAAATAGGGCTTACCATACCTTTATCTTAGACTAGGTATCCTTTTCGTGTATGGATGGTCTCCTAAATCCTTCCTAGCAGAGTCAAGCTCTCGCTCAAGACCTTTAAGACTTCCTAGCCTTGCACAGAGTAGGATCATGACCCAATACCTTAGTTTAAGGTACACTTATGTATCATTATCTTAGGTCAGTTATGGTGTGTCAAGCTCTACACTCAAGACTATTAGGATCTCCTAGGTCCTTCCCGACAGAGTCAAGCTTTATACTCAAGACCTTCAGGACTTCCTAGACTTACATAAAGTAGAGTCGTGACCCCCTACCCTAGTTTATGGGATACTCGTAGATGCAATGCATATGTCTATGCATATGTCTCATCTCATACATTTCAATCAATGCTCATATATATATGCATGCATATTCTTTCATAATATTGCTACTCTATCAGTTTATAACACAATGCATATAGTTATACAAAATAATTGTAAATAATTTCACAAATGAACAAGTAAAAGGGTTATTTTAGTTAACTTTTTACCTCTCTTACTAAGGATTACCAATCACAATAGACTCCTAAAGTGCAGATTCTTATGAGCAACCTCTTATATGCTCAATCTACACAATGTAATGTCCTTTAATTAGTTCTTAATACTCGATATAGGCATTGATTCGATTGAACTAAATCGCTTAACACGTAAAACAATCCAATTGACATATTTTGAATTCGTATAATCTATCTTCTATCGTTTATTGTCCCTATGGGTTATTCAAATGACCATAATAACCTCCTAAGTTATTTATTCACCATTTTCTCTATTTTAACCTAATTTTTAGGCTAAATTGAGCCTAAACTCTCAAGGTTCAATCATTCAACTATAAACTAGACAAAAAATCTCAGTTTCACATTCGAAAGCCCTTTTTAAACCTTTCTTTTAGAGTATAACTCCTTAAAACTTTCTGATTTAATTTCTCTATTAATTAAATTCAAAGAAAATAGGGTAGATATGCAGTATAGGGTTGTATGGTAATACCCAATAAGTCACTAGTTGAAGCAAACTCTCAATAGCTAAATAATGGTTGCCCTAACAGAGAAACCTTCCTTCCGTACCTTAGATGCATTTTTCATTCCTTTCTCATTTGATTTCATGAGTTAGAAATGTAGCCTTTAAGTAAAAATATGTATAATTCACCATGGCACACATAGCCCCTATCATGGCACGTGGCACAGTGAAGTTAAACTCACTTATGCTCGCGCGTTTGCCATTTTACCCTTCAATCCTATTAACATACCAACTAGCCAACATTATATATTAATCCAACACCCAAAACCATAATCAATTCACTAATTACTAATTTGCCTCTGATTAATAACTAGTTTTTCTAGATTGAGATTCAGGATATTACAAGAGGAATGCAAAATTCTTCTAAGTAATAATTAGTAGAAGAAAAGCCCGAACTATTATTAAATGTCTTCATGTTAATTTTGGTGAATGGATAGATGATCAAGATATTCTTTGGGTTTCCATAAAGGAACATTTTAATCAAATATACATCGGAGGTAGTGTTATTGATGAATCTTAACTTTCTAATGACCCAGATTCATTCTATATTCCTTATCTGAATGAGAAGGAACATAATATTCTTATGACTCTAATTTCTAATAAGGAAACTAAAGTTGTTGTCTTCAACCTCCCAAAGATAGTTCTACGAGACCAGATGGTATTAATGCTAAATTCTATCATAATTGATGGGACATTATTAGTGAGGATGTCTACTTTATGGTTTTGTCCTTTTGGAATACTGAGCATTTCTTGAGGGCAATGAACAAAATGCACATTACTCTAATTCCTAAAGGAGAATCACCTAAAACTTTCAAAGACATTAGGCCTACAAGCCTTTGCAATGTGAGTAACAAAATAATCTTGAAGGTCTTAAACAATAAGTTGAAACAAGTTCTTCCTAGACTTATTTCTCCTTGTCAATGTGCATACTTGCCTAATAGATTAATTTTTGATTGCATCATGATATCAATGAATTTAGTGAATCAAATTCATTTTATTAAAGGAAAATGAAAGAAAGCTAGTGCTCTTAAGCTTAATTTTTCTAAGGCTTTTGATCTTGGCCTTTTATTAGGATTGTTTTGCAAAGAATGCACTTCCCTAGTAAATGGATCAATATGATCATGGAGTATATCTCTACTACTAAACATCTCATCATCTTTAATGGTAAGATTTTGTAGCCTTCTTTTTCTTCAAATGGAATAAGGCAAGGAGATCTTTTTTATCTCCTTTTCTTTTTATCATTGTTGCAAATGTGCTTTTTTGCCTCTTGATTCATAATAAGCAACAAGATGTCTTCAAAGGAATTAGAATAAGTCAAAACTCTTATCCAGTTTCACTTGTTTTATACCGATGACTTATCCATCTTCTTTGAATATACAAGAGGTGATTTGGCTTCTATTAATAAAGCTATTAAAAAAATATAGCTCATGGTCTGGACTTCTCATAAACTTGTAGAAATCTTCTCTTCTTTTGAGCTTGAATGTTCCTCCTTAGTTGCAGCAGGACATTTCTAGTGAACTTAGGATATGGCTTTCTGATTCCTTTAGGAAATTTTTGGGTATATGAATTGATGCTAAAAATGATAAATCTAAAATCTATGAACACATATTAGAATCTATTGATAGAAGGATTTCCTCTTAGAAGGCTAAACTTTTCTCCTAAGCTTCTAGACTTACCTTAATAAGATTTGTGCTTTCTGCTTCTAATATATATATATATATATATATATATTCTCTATTATGTCAAATTACCATAACAAAATTATAGCTCTATTAATGTTAAATTAGTGGATTTCTTTTGGGGCTTAAATAAATGAAAGGAACACATACATCTTGCCAAGAAAGATTTACTATTTAGCTCAATCAAAATTGGAGGATTAGTATGAGAAATACTAAAAATATGAATTTGGCTCTTTTGGCTAAGAAAATTTAGAGAGTTATCTCAGTTGAAGAGCACTCTCTCTTAGGAAATATTGTCAAACTCAAATATCTCAATCACAGGGATGGTTACTCCATTAAACTTCCTCATAATGCTTCTTGGTTTTGGAAGGGATCTCAAAGTTTGCAAATCTCATCAAGAAAAACTTTCATTGGCAAGTTGCTAACGAGGAATCCATCTCTATCTCACATGATTTATGGTGGATAATGTCTATCTTAGTTGCTCAATAGTATCGAACAATATCCAAAGTTTCTGATTTAATCATCCCAAGTCCAAAACCTTAGACAATAGCTAAATAAAACATGCCCTTAATTAAGATGCATGTAGCGAGGATTCTAAACATACAAGCACAACTCCTTCCACATTCTATATGAAACTCTTTGATTTGAATTGGTCTTTAGTCTATCCAAGAATTGAATCCTCATTACTTACTTGAGAGATTAAGATTTAGAAATTCAAAAGAAAAAGGGTATCTTACTATCAATGTAATATCATATTTAGTGAAGTAGAAATTTAAAGTCTGATGTTCCAAAAATTTAATTCCCTCCTACTAAATCAATTCATGGAATCAGGTTTTAAGAGTTTATTAATCTAGATCAGAAACTTCGACCAATCACTTGAGAGATCAAGAGATCAACATTGTGCTCTTAAAATTTGCTTCAATAAAGGGCTTAAGTTTGGAATCAATGAGATACCAATTCACTCTTGAACCTTTTTAACTATTGTGTTCTTAAGAAAACCAATCATAATCACATGTCACAATAATTCGCTATCTTTCTCCCTTAGTTTTCTTGTTATTACTGTGTCTTTTTGAATTTGTTTTCTCTTATTATGTTAATATAAGTTGATCTTTTTACCCAAAAAAAATATGAAGGAAACAATATAATCATGAAGGATGATGAACCAGTCTAAAACTATGGTGAAAACAATGAGAGAGTAGAATAAAATTTCCTATTTCTAAAGTAATGTGATAGCTTTTATATAGACTTTACGAGCACAAACAATTAAGTGATTAACACTAATCACCTTGACTAATCCAATAATTGATCAATGTCTAGTGTGTAATACATTATAGCATTTGATCTAATAAACATTTCAGTTGCTATTTGACATATAATAAACATGCATAGTTTGTAATGTGATGTTTCTATAATTCAAAGGTGTGTGTAGGATCTGTGAGATCAGTTTAACATTTTGTCTTTGACAACATGTTTAATTTATCGATATTATAAACCATTAAATGGATCAGCTTATTACATGGGCACACATGAGTTTGTGAATTGTTTTCTAGCTAAGCAAGTGATTCAACATTTGATTCTCACTATTATCAATAAAAGATACCCTTGAAATCTCAAGAGAAAAAGAAATTAATCTAAGTCTTAGAAAAACATGAGCTCTAAGTTATCAAAAATAGGGTTGGCAAAAAAAAACATATATTTGATGTGCATAACAATTATATAAATATGTGAATATGCATGTGTATTCCAATAATACTGCTCTTATAAATAATTTTTTTTAGAGGAAGGTTTTGTTAGAGAGAATATCAATAAAGATCCTTTGAAGCAACATAATTTTTCTCTCAAGATTCTAAAAATGTTTTGTAGGATCTTGGGATTAAAATGAAAATAATTTTTGATGTAAAATGGCAAATGACAAAATTGCCCCTTAACAGAAAATCAGTTGACTCTAGATTCGCCTTTAATCCCATCTCTCATATCAACTACTTCTCTTTTTCTCCTTTCGCTCCAAAACTTCATCCACTTTAATTCCTCTCTTTAAACCTCGCATTGCAAATCATCCAACTCAAGCTTCCTTCATCGGCATTACCTTCATCATCAACCCTAGTTTCTTAAGGTGCCAGTCCTATACATTTTTTAATCTCCATTTTTATTAATCTCTCATGGTTCATGAAACAAGCAAGAGAAATATGGAACAAATGTCTTGTATATTATTGAGCTCAAGGGTATATTATATACATCAAGAAATAGATAACTCAATAATGACTAATAATATATAATAAAATTAAATAATATCTCTTAATAATGACTGAGATATACATACAATAATGATAGAATATTAAGAGAATATTTTAGATATAGTTAATACCATAGTTCCTAAGCCTGTTGAAGTTACCCCTTAAGTTCTGAAATGTAGGAAGCACACTAGATAGATCTAGTGATCAACATGAGTTATTATGAACTGCACACATGCACTTGTACTTGTAATTCAATAATATGAACATGTTAATTTTGTACAACTAGTTGTTAATTCCACTCCCACTTGCAACTCATCTTCTATGTAATTTAAGCGACTTATGCTATTGACATGTTTTGAAATGAAGGAAGGACATTAAATTAGATCTTCAAACCCCAGCAACGTGACAGAAGATTTTTACAAATAAGAGGATGATACTTCCTTTCCAAAGAAATGAAAATGTCTCTATGATTGATCAATAAGAGGAGAAACCCTTTACTTTTAATAATGAAGGAAGTGACTTTTATCTTCTCAGAAATTGGTTCAATGAGGATGGATGACTTGCACAAGGAAACTCAGTTCAGTTGATTGAGTGGTTGTTTGTGCAGACTCTTTTCTGATTTTCTATTAAGGGGTAATTTTATCATTTTACTTTAAAAATTATTTTCATTATATTTTAGTTCCAAGACCTTGTAGAACATTTTCAAAATCTTGTGGGCCTTTGATGAAATTAAGTTGCTCTAAAGGGCCTTTATTGATATTCTCTCTTTTTATTATTTTCATGAGGTGATTGGTTAGTTCCTATTTGAACATTAACTTGTAAAAACAAAAATGGTTCTATTATTCCATTGATCAACTTGTGAATCATTTTCATATCATTTCTATCTCAAAACCTTAACGATTGGCCACCCCTATGACCCCATATGAAAACTTCAGTTTCAAATGGATAAATTGGCCTCTTTTTAAAAAAAAGAAAAAGAAAAATATTTTCAACCACTATATATTATTGGAGTTAATTGTGCATAGTTTGTTTGTCTGAGTCAGAGTTGAATTGTTAACTTTTGCAAAATTGAAGAAGAACCTTGTTCCTTTGTTAGGCTTCTTAGTTCTTAGCCTCACATTTTTAGCCAAAATAGTTTTGACCCTAATATAAAATTCCCTTGCAGGGCTCATTAGGGGGCCTTCAACTTTCCTAAATAAATTAGAATTCACAATCAGCAAAACTTCTTAATAGAATTATCATATTTAATTAGGAAAATTTTTAAATTGAAAAGAATAGATCTAGAGAATTTGTTTATGAGGATAATTTAATAATTTTATTTTTTATATAATTCCAATCAGTAAATTAAATATTTTAAAATTTTTAATAAATTATTCTTAATCATGTTAATGATTAATTAGACTAAAGAATAATTTGAAAAATAGACAAAAAGATCTATATAATTTTAGTAAAATCAAAGGAAGTGGTTTTCAATTGCTTACCAAGGGTAGCACATTATTAGCACATTATTATGTTAATTAACGTAAGGTCTTAGAATTCATTGACTAAAAAAAAAACAAGAAGAAGGAGAAACCTGATTAGACAATACAGAATCAAGACCAACTGAAACTTATTCTATTGAAGGTGTTTTTTTTTAAATCAAGACAAAAGTTGGGAAACATAATATACACTACTACAAAACTACTAATACAAGACACCTCATATAGGGCGATTGTCAACACAGTTGTCCTATATGAAAAGACAAGGGAATGGGCAAGAGTAACGTTAAAACACATAGGGGATGGTTATAATGTTAGAATACATATATGATAGTTGTACAACGAACCGTCCTATATGTTAATAATATAAGATGGTTCCTTATATAACTATTGTTTATGTGCTTTTGGAATTTAAAAAATTGATTTCTTTGAAAGTATAAACATATATAGGATGATTATATAATAGAATTGTTCTATATATGTTTAACTTCCAAAACCATTCCATGTACTCTTTAAAAATTAAAATTCCTAATCCCTTTCAGTTTGTGAATATACCTGTAGAGCTTCCCTCACGCCCTTAAAACATCTCCTTCCTCTGCAAGCTTAGAACCCCAGAACCATTTACTTTGACAAAAACTCAAAACTCAGAACTAGACAATGTCATTAATGGTAGCAATAAGTTCAACTTCACTCTTTGTCTGCAACTTCAACTAAGACAACACCTTGGGCATTTTGGCTTCAATTCATTGTAAACTCTTTCTCTGTCTCTTGTTATGTGGGTTTTTGTGTTTATTTGTGCTTTGTGACATTGGAAAATGTTGGGATGAAATTTGTATGACTCACAATAATTAACCCACTAGTTAAACCTTACTATCATGGTAATTCAAGCTAATTTTTCTAATTAATTATTATCATGATAGAATATGTTTAACCATGGTTACCAAAAATAAAGATAAAAGAAAACTATTTGAAAATGGGATCCCAATAAAATAATTTTCAAAATCATTGAGTTAAAAAAATGCACTATATTAGAGTTATCAACAAATGGAAGCAAATATAACTTATTAATGAGGATTATGCCACATTACAAGGATAAATTGGTTTCTTTCACAAAACCAAGCATTCACACTACACTTCCTAACTCAGCAATTTAACTAAGCAATTTCTACACTTCTAAAAAATATCCTATATATAGCGCCCTTTATATAACAGTTATTTATACATCATTATCAAAATCATACATAAGTGTCAATCATAATTTTGCTAGCTATATCACAAGTCTATAAGATTTGGATGAACAAAAATTGCTTGACATTCTACACTTAACAATATTTTAGCACAATAATTAATCCATAATAATTTCACTAGCCCAGATACAAATTCTCATGAGTTTGCTTCACAAAAAATCCAGGCAAACAACAATCATAGTCACAAAATCAATTTCAATCATAGATGGATACTATGCCCTAAAGTTGGCTATCTATATATCTTACTACATAAAGATAAAGGAGGCTACACAAGGTACAATCTTGCTCTAAGCCTTTGGATCCTTCCCTTTACCACTACCCATATTGTTACTTGTAAATATTAATCATGAGGTGAGATAAATATTTCAGTAACTAAGGAATCATAACTTTTAAAATATATAGGCATAAGCATTAAGGGTATGTCAAATAGTAACTAACAATAAAAGATCAAAATGAAACATTTAAATCTACATGATCAATTAATTTTTCTCCTTATCTCCTCCTTATTCCTTCTGATTGAGTCTATGGGCTACAATACATAATAGGACCAATTCATGTGATTGCACTATCCTAAACTATCTAATATTAGAGGAATAACTCAACCAAAGATCACTACTTTCTAACTTAGACCATGGAATTACTTGCTAATTGAATTCTTATGGAGTGTCATAATTATTGCCGATAACACATACTCACTCCTAGAGCGAGTTGTTGGATTGGGAGGCATAATAAAAAAAATTAAAACTTAAAACCCCAATCATGATCACAGACTGATAGAATTCATTTAAGTCAAGGTGGCTAGAAGAGTTACCTTTTAGGCATATAATTTCTCACATGTTTTCTTCAAGTATTTCGGATCTCAAGAGTTGACAATGCAATTCGTCTTCCTTTACTGGTATCCACATGAACAGCTTTCTAACACAAACAGTGTTCTAGTGCTTCTAATGTCCAACTGTCCGTCAATCAGACGCTCGTTTTATTTTCTAAGATATTTTCATAGTTCTCAGAGTTTTGCTGTTAAGAGACTCTCTCTCGCTTACTTGAAGCACATCCCCTTTCTATATTATATATAGATTAGAGTTTTTGTCTTCCTTTTGAATTTTCAAAAAATAATCATAATTATTTCAAAAATTATATCTTGAGCAGGTGAAAATAAAATTTAATTTATTTCATAAATTAATTTTATTATATCATATCTTATTTAAATTTATCTTAGAAATTCAAATTATAGAACTAATATGATATCCTCTCATATTAAGTTAGTTATTAAATTTAATTTATCATATAAAACTAAATTTAAACTAACACAATATAATATAATACAATATATATATATCAGATACACACACACACATATATACATAAATATATATATATATATATATATGTAATTCATTTACTCTAAATAAAGCATTACATTCATTGAATCTAGACATATTTTTTTTTCAATAAACTTAAACATTATAGTTCAAGTTAGGCTGTTCTTGTGTGCGAACTTGTAAGCTCATATGAAGTTTGCGATAAGCCAATAATGCTACTAACCTACAAGTCACAAGTGGCCTCAATCAAGACATTGTAATTATCCAATTCATATAGAGATCAATGATCCAATGTAATATATTATATAACCGTATTACATTTTTTTTTTGTCACGTGATATTTCAATCAAGTTTGAGATATGAAATTGTCATTCTCCTTTACCTAATCATTACTTTCTCGATCTCTAAGTAGATTGACTATAGTAATGGAAAAACTCTTTTCATTATAGTATGGCCATACATTTTCTCAATCTTAATCATCGAGGGCCCCAGTAATATCTCTCAATTAATGTGAAGGATAAATTTTATCTTGACCACTTATATTCCTCTGCATGAGTGTCACTAAACTCAATCATAGCTTTTATGATCACTCGGTTAAAGTTGATTTTTAATTAGGTCAAAGTTTAATGGTTATCATGTAGGAATTCATAATGATCTCAAGTCAAAGGGCTTAGTGACATGGTTATTTATAAGATAAGCTTATGACTTGTACTATGTAGTTTTTTCATAGTGGGTTAGTCCAGTACTTTGTACCCTTTCAACTGCTTATGACTTTAATTTATATTTCTATAATTAATCAAAGTTATACTAGTCTTGTTTTAACTATGATCTCTCATAGATGACCAACTAAGGACATTTAAGATAATCACTATAGTTTGTCCAAAAATACAGTTATTATACTAAACATGCAATTAATATGATAACAAAAGAAAAATTCATTAAATAACAATGTTCATAGTATAATAATTAGCCCTAAGGCACAATTTCCAACATGAGTATCATTGGCTAAGTTGGAACCACACCAAACTCCCGTCGGAGCTAGTGCCATAATTATGCAGCATTGGGAGCTACTCAAGCGTAGTCCATGCAACATGGGCTTACAATACAATAATATTCTAACTAAGGTAAACTCCAACCATTTCAATTCTCGATCATGCACCATAATATAATTTCGCATGTAAAAAAATCACAATTTTTAATCAACATGCTCAATTTCATCCACATATGCATACTTCACAATTTATTTTTTCACAATTTATATTCAAAGATTTCTCAACTATTCTCATAATTTACAATAAAACATAGTTATTTCACTCACATTATTCAACAAATTGACTTATATCCACTTACACATTTTCTAAAAACATCAAAATTGTATCTACACATATAACTTATATTTCATAATTATTATAATTTCAAAAACACTTAAAATATGCATACGAGAAAATTTAGATTTTCAGTTACCTTTACCCCTTGAGTCAGTCAAAAGTAGTACTTATGAATTCAATCCAATTTCAAGCTCCCAAATGCTCCAAGAGTCCAAATGTGTTTAGTCTACAATGAAACAACTCAAAAATAATAATAATAATACAATACTAATTTTACCACTTTCCTAACTAGCCATGTTTAGGCAAAAATTCCAAAATTTAATTTATTTGATAATCTTGCTATCTAATAGTTTCATTAGACCTTAATGAGTCTAACTAAACCTATTAATTACTAACATATTCCTCATATTACCATTTTCCAACCTAGGGTTTGTTTAGATCAATAAAAATTTAGATAAAATATTTAAATAAATCATACCCATTGTTCTAACAATAATAATATACTCCTCACAACTCCATTTATTCCATTTATATCAACTAAAACTTTCTTCATAGTTAAAAATATCAGAAATTCATAATTATAAGAAATTTTAAATTTTATACAGTCAAAAATTTAAAAATAAATTAGAAGAAAATACTTAATAAAATATTTAAAAAATTTATTTATCTTTAAAATTTTTTAAATCACATTTAAAATATCATATGATATAGTCTAACCTTTAAAGTTTGCAACCTCTGACTGACACTGCACGGACGCTCCTGTTCGTTCTCACTAGTGCACAGAATGAACAAGTGAAAAGAGGGAAAGCATCCGACATCTTATATGAGGTGTCAAAAGGATGATGGGTTGGGGCTCATTATTAAAAAAAATAATCTAATTCCCTCCTTCTTTCTTTCTCTTATTTTTTTTAATTGTTATATATATATATATATATTAAAAGCCTATTCATCAATTCCTTTCCTTCTTTTTCTTTTTTTTTTAATTTCATCACATATATATATATATGTATGTATATTTTCTAAAATTTTTAAAATTTAAAAGATTGAATTAATTTTAGATGTTTTGCTCAAATGAAATCATTGTATTAAAAATTAAAACAGATCAGTTAGTTAGATCAGTAAATTGGTGAACCGGTCACCTAGCCAATCTAGTCTTTTAATTAAATTATTAAGTGCACAATTTAGATAAACTCGGGTGACTTAGTTTTAAACTGGATTAACTTGGCCAATTCAATAGATAAAATGGGTTAGATGAATTGAAAAATATATAGGAACATGAACGCTAAAGAACGAGAAGAACGAAAAAGAGGAAGAGGAAGAAAAAAAAAGTAGAAGAAGACGAATTGTAGCTTAGAGATGAAATTTTGAACGGAAAAATTGTAAAGAAGATAATATAAAAAAATATGGGGCTGAAAAAAAATCATCTCACATGGGGTTTGCAGTTTTCTACTTCAATTTCACCAATTGTTGCAGACTAATGTAAAATGAAAAAATAGAGATAATGAAGAAGAGACAGTGGACGGACGGCAAGTGGGCAATAAAAAGGCAACAAGAAGAAGAGAGATGATAATTTGAAAATGGAGTAAAAAAATTGAATAAAAAAAACCCACATGTTCTTCAAAGACGAGATGTGATATATGCGGACATTGGAAAGATCATTTTGAGTGACATTACTCCCTATCAACTTTTTGTTTTCTTTTTGTTTCTTTATTTGTTTTGAAGAAATGTCATTAGCAGCAGAGGTGGTGAAAAGTCCTTTTAATAAATATTTATTCTTTTTTAACAGCATTTTGTATCTTTATTAAAATTTTGGCGTTTTACTTTTATTTTTAATAATTTATTGAACTTTATACTATCATTTTTAGCCTTTCTTATTCAAAATATCTAACCTAAAAGTAAAAATATATTAATTTAATTATGATTAATTTGACTTTGGGTTAATCCCACTTGAACCATTAATTTTTAACCCACTATCTTAACCGATACAATGATTGGTCCAACTTTTAGTATTTGAATGAAACCTTCATAATATTTTCAATTTTTAGTACTTGAATGAAATCTTCATAATATTAAGATGTTTATAGCGTGTCAACTTATAAAAGATATCTTCAATAATTTAATTTAATTTCACCTAACATTGCTTATTTATTTATAAAAATTTGACTTAAAATAAAGTCCTCATAATTTAACTGCATAATAATCCCAATTAATTCCTAGTTTATTTTAATATCTAAGTTTAAAATTTTAGGATGTTATAAAATTTGAGGAGAAAAGAGCACACATTTATAGTTTGAACATTTATGCATGTAAATTGTTTGATAAAATGTTTGAAAGGAGAAATGTTGGATTTATCGCTAAATTTTGGGCATATGGAAATGGCAATAGGTTTTGATTATCTAAGGTTAATTAATGATTTAATTAGTTGAATCTTTGGGTTAATGCATTGGAGGTTGAATTTTGAATTTAGAGGTTGTTTTGGCTACGGTTTGTTCAAATTGGATATGTGATTTTGTTTTTCTAAGCTAGATTCTCAGTTGACTAGTTTGGAATGGTTGATTGATTGTATTCTCTTTGATTTTCCTTATTGTTAGGGTTAATCAATTGATAATTTCTTGGTGAGAAATCTCAAGTTCTTGTTTTAATCTTGAGTTGAGGTAACTACTTTTTCAATTTATTTTGTATGCATGTATTATTGGTTTTTTTTTTATAGATGTGGAAAAGAGAAACATAAAGTAAGCTATGATGCATAAGTTCTATTGTAAAACACAAACTAAATGAAGTTGGGGAAAGAGGATGGGATGAAACCCATTAACACATGAAAGAGCAGTCTTAGTGATTAGGTCTGCATCATCATTCACATCTCTGAAGAGTTGTTGGACATTGACTCTCCAATTTCGTGTAAGCATTTTGCCAATCTCTCTAACAATATCCTCCAATAGGGGACTAGTAGAGACTTCTCCCTTCAACATTCAGAGAGCATTGCACAAGTCAAACTCAAGGACTATATTCTTACAGTTGAGATCCCATGCCAATTTGAGATCCTAGACACCATTATCCATCTTGAACATAAACTCAGCTTTAAACACACTATTAGAGTCTTAGATCAGACCTTCGCATCCCCAGTGCTTTGGTTAGCTGAGAAGGCACTATCTACATTCAGTTTAAACCAAATTTCCTTTAATGGGTTCTAGGAGCTACTTAAGATAAGGCTGTTACATTTTTTCCACATCGAGCCTTTTTGTTTGTTGTTTACTCCTTTAACATTTTGATGATGGTTAAAATTTAAGCTTTCATGATTGCATTAAGGGTAGTCTTATCTTGAAAAATTGTCTCATTTCTTCTTCTCTAGAGAGCCTAACAAGCTATGGAGAAGAAAGAACTCCAAGGGGAACCTTGATACTGCTTTTATTTTTCAATGTTATGTTGCATCCACTCTAAGGGTTCAACGTTGAAGAAATCCTTGCTACTTGCTTGATCTAGCTACTTCATCTACAATCTTTTTTGTTTCAAGGCAATCTCATAACATGAATGATGTCTTCGATAGCATCTTTACATATCTTGCATCTATCATTTGCACACATACCCCACCTTTTATGAACTGCATTATTAAGCAGCTTGTTATGATAAGCTAACCATACAAAATACTTACATCTTTTGGGAACTTGCACTTCCATATTTTTCTCCAAGTGCTATCACTAGCTTCCACGCTTAAGGATAAATAGTTATAGGCGGACTTAATTTAGAACTAGCTACTTAGACTCCATTTCCACTAGACATCCATATTTCCTTCTCTGATATTAACTCCTTCCTTGATAGCCTCCCATATTGATTTGATTCTTTCTAAACACTTCACCTAGGTCTCTTTTTATCAATTTGTGGAAGAAGATCCAATCTACATTGGTATTTACTTTTGATCACCTGAACTTGGAGGTCATCTTGATATTTAATAAGACCCCACCCTAGCTTCATTTGGAAAGCTTGATTTTGAAATTGAGTATGTTTGATTCCTAAACCACCATGAGTTTTGGGTTTGCAAACCTTATCCTAAGCAACTAGGTGAATCTTTCTTTTTTCACCAGTGGTACCCCACAAGAAATTTTGGCTATTTCTTTCCAACTCCTCCCATGATGTAATAGGAATATTAGCTATTTGTATAGTGTACATAGGAATACTCATAGTGATAGAATTAATCAAAGTGGTTTGTCCTGCAAGCATAAGTGAGTAAGCCTTCCAATTAGTGAGTATCTACTTCACCTTATCAATCACATCCTTGTAAGCATCCTTATCAACCCATTTATGAAGAAGAGGAATGCCCTGGTATTTCCTAATATCCATGGTATGAGTAAAGCCAAGAGGATTGCTGAGTTCTAGAATCCTATGATAATATAATGAACATTTAATAAAAAGAACACCTTGGCCTTCGCAACATTAATCTTCAATCTTAAGCTTTCACAAAATTTGGTTAAACATTCATTAAGCACATCAACCTATTCAAGAGAAGCTTCTATTGGATTAAGTTGACGAGCTTTGCCATGTAAATAAAAAAAAAGATACATTGAAATGGGGTCTCCTTATCGAAAACCATAAGAGGGAGTAAAAGTATCTGCTCAACCACCATTCTAAGTAATTGCATAAATGAAGTCATCACATAATTTCAAATAAAATTAATCATCTGACTTGGGAGTTGAAGTTCAAAGAGATAGTTCTTCAAGATGTTCCAATTTACCTATTATAAGCTTTTTTTAGATCAATTTTAATCGCCATGAAACTTTTCTTCCTTTTCTTGTTTCTTATAATATGGATAACTTCTCATGCCACAATAATGTTATTTGAGCTTTGTTTTCTAGGCACAAATCTACACTAATTAGGACTAATGATATTGGGAAGAAAACTATTCATCCTCTTTTTTAATAAACTAATGATGTGTATATATAGAATATGTAAAGATATATGTATATGGTTTGAATGTGTTAAATGGTTATGTTTCAATTATTTAACTTGTACATGTGCAATCCTGTTGTACAAAAATAAAAAAAAACCTTCCTACCATCTACCTAAATGATAGATATATTACATAAATTTAGTTGTGTTTGAATCAAATATGCCCATGTCACTTTATCTTTTCATTATAATAAAAATTATCTTCATTTTAGTTTATGATTAACCATTAAAACACAAGGATAACTACAATGTGTAAGTATATTAAATAATTAAGGTTTTTGGGTTTTCAAAATTCTACATCTAACATTTTTTGTCTTCCTCATTAAGGTTATAGTGCTACATCATATCAAAGTTAATTTTTCCTATCAGAGGTTGTTCAAACACTACAAGGACAGCCTTAATTAGAATATAATACATGTATATCTATCACCAATTACTCAATTACTTTTCATTTTTTACTCCAACAACATATATTTATCATTTTCTTTATGTAGAACCCCTAAAAAATGGATAACCTCAATGATTGTGGCTACTCTGTGATAAGGTATGCTTAAAATATCATCACTCATAGGCAACTTGAATCCCTCTATGCTATGTATTATTCAGTATAAATTTTCATGGTATAATGAATTTTAATTTTGTCATCAACCAACTTCATTGTTATGTACATTGCAGTACTATTAAGACTATGCTATAACCTGTTTTGAGGATCTGCACAATAATGAAGACCTCAAAAAGTAAAGCGAATTTGCGTATGACAAGAGGGTAATATTCATATAGGGCAATAGTATTTAGTTTATAAATAGTTTAGTTCAATTGTGATAGTGTAAATTTTTTAGGAATTGGAAATTTAGTTCAACTATGATGACTTATGAATTAATTTAAATTGTGAATAATATAATTTTGATGGTTTTTAATTATGAATAGTGCAGCCTCCCTATTTTTTTTAAAAAAAATAAAAGCTAGCCATATAAGATAGTTATGGCTATAAGCATTTTATATGGCCATTTATAAAGGATAGTATAGCCACAATCATCTTCTATAGCATGCTATATAGGATGATTATGGCAATAACCATCCTATATAGTCTTAAAGGTTTCAAATTTGGTTAAATATGTAATATTGTATATGAGGATTTGTTTATAACGCTAAATCCTAAACCCTAAAATCATTCTATATTTATTTATGCAATAGAAGATGGTACAATGAAAAACGACTATCATCCATCCTCTATAAGAAAAATAGTTGTCCCCTATAACCTAGTCTATTGTAGTGGTACATGAAAATATCACTAAGCCAAAGCATTACAAGACAACCAAGGAAATAAACTAAAAATAAAGTAAAAGAAATCTTCCCAAACAACATTGAATGGATGGTATTAAAATTCATGGAGAAAATATAGATTAATGTTCAAAATGATAATGTTAAATATTACTTATCGATACTATTAATTTGTATAACAATTTAGAAAGAGCATGCAGAGCACAAAAGGAGTTAATCCACTGAAGAGTTGCCCTTAAACGGAGGAAAAGAAACTGAGATGCATCATGTGACTATTTCCTTACCACCTACCATTGATGAATTGAAGTCGAACAAATAGATAAAATATCCTTACCAACCTACCATTGATGAATTGAGAGTCGAAATAGATAACAATATAGCATAAAATATAACAACCCCAGATTTAAAACACATTTCCCAAAACAATTTACCAAAACCTGCTTAGTTTAAACAAAAAGGATCCTAAAGTAACAGTCCATGGGGCCTAAGGCATTTGAAAACACACAAAAAAGACCAAGAAGCCCAATAACATTTTCAATACAAACTAAATAACATAGTTAATATAAACACAGGGCCTAGCCTAAAGTTTACCAAGCAATTTATTAGATCACATTTAGAATGAAATCATATATATAGATATATTATATTTAAACATTTAAAAATCCTTCACAATTTGGTCATACATAAGCAAAAATCATTTTTATGAACCCAATGCAAAAAACATTTCAAGGCCCAAAATACACAATTTATAAAATTTATGAGTCTTAAGTTATGGCAATGGACATAGATAAATACTACATGTGCCAACCAAGAGAAATAAAGAGCACTTAGGCTTTCTTCTCTTTATACCTTCCCTTGTACCCTACTAGAACACTCACATGAAAATATCAAGAGGTAACAAATGAAATCCAACATTTTAGTAACAAATGAATGTTAAAAATACACTAGCAAATGATTTTAAAACTCATTTCACAACATATATTTATATATAGTAAATTTCACAATGCCAATTCACAAAATCATTTCTCAACATGGGAATGCAAATTTTCACAATCATTAGTGATATAAAGTGACAAGGCTAATTTAACAAGTGATGCATAACCTTACCACACCCATGTGTCTTACCTCTTACACCTTATTCATGCTAGCTGGAGTCTAGATTGAGAATACATTAGGCCATAAGTGCATTGCCTTTAGAACTAGACTCTCTTCCTTAAAAAAGAGGTGCCCATCATCCCAAAACTCAAACTAGGGTAGTAGGGAACTACAAAAAAGCCAACCACTAAGCACTTGGTGGGGGCATATGACATGATAACGAATAATCAATCTCAATCTCCATACAACAACAACAACCATACACAATCACTTTATTTTTGTTTTCTTTGCATCACATTACAAAATTCTAGTTTAAAAAACACACAAGCATGCTTAAAAAGGAAAACAAATATTTATTTCAATTCTCAAAACTAACAAGCATGCTTGAAAGGATTAAACAACCATTATAAATCATTTTCATAAGCAAATCATCACTTACCATAAACTAGCATGCTTGAAAGAGATAAAATAATTATATAACAGTTTAAAATATCACACAAGCATGCTAGGTTATTCACAACATATATTTTCAATTCAGAATTCAATCAAACAAGCACTTAGTGGGCATAACATTCTCAAAGCAGTTTATATATAGTAATAATATAAAACAACAATTTCCTAATATAAAGAGAATAAACATTGTTACAATCTTCTCCAAGTTCACAATAATTAACTCACGCATATACAAGATCCAACGACAGTTGTCATAATAAATCTACATAATAATTTCATAATACTATATATTAGTATATCACAATTCAATATATTAATTTACTAAAATACGCTCAAAAATCCTCCCCCCCCAAACTTGTCGCTATTGTAAATTTAGTCCTTGTTTTATAAATTCCTAATTAAAACCAACATATGGAATCCTTTTTATGCCGCAAAACTTTTGTCATCCTCAATAGTCATCAACCATTTGATTCCTTGTTCTCTAATCCAACAATTCACCCAAAACAAATTATCCAATCTAAATAACATCTCAATATATACATTCAATATTTCAATATGCTTCCAATAACTATTTCCAAACCATAAAAATCACAATTAATTCCATAACTCTCCAAGCTTATTAAAATTCCCAATTTAACTCATTCAACATTTCAAATCCAAATTTTCTCGATCTTCAACATCCTAATATAAATATTCAACAATCAATTCAATATTCAATCACTCATCCTAAATCATAAATTCAACACCTCATTCATTCCAATCTTCCAATCACAAATATTAACGAACACCAAACCTACCAAATTATCATTCTAAACAAAGTTATTCTAATTAATCCTCAAAAATATCATAGATCAATATTTTGAAGTCCCAAACATACAATTTAATTAGTGAAAAATTGCCAAGTCTCAAAATAATTTAAGCATTTTAAAACTAATTTATATTTTTCTTCAACCCAAATATCCAATTAAATCCTCAATTGACCCCAAATTATTCACCTTAATAAAAATTTCCAATTTCTGAGACCTAAGGTCCCATCCAAAATTTAACTTCTACTTTCAAGCTTACTTTCCAAAGCTAAAGCATTAAAGCCTTAATAATACCTCAAAAAAATTGAAATCAATTATTAAATTTGAATTTAATAAGTATAAATATCATATCTATCACAAATCATAAACTGATAGAATTAAAATACAAATGTATCTCCTCAATCCTATAATTCTTATTTGTCAAAACTTAATACTTACCTAAGTCTTAATCCTAAAATTTGCTCTACTCCTCAAAATAATCCTATCATTAAAAGGCTCTTGATGAGTGAAGAAATATTTGTGAAGGATGTTTTGAGAATAAGATGGTTTTGAGCACCTAAAGAGGCTTAAAAGGTTAAAACCTTATCTGAATAAAAATGGCGGATCAATGATTCACTCTCTCTACCTCTACGGCCACACAAACTGATGCTACTTGAATGAATTGTGAATTGTGAGTGTGAGATGAGGGTGAGAAAGGGCTTGCTAATTAAAATGGATAATGGGTCGTGGGTCATTTCCATTTCTCTCTCATTTCTTCTTGTTTTTTTATTGTAATTATATTTCTTGCTTCTCTTTATTTCATTTATTTCTATTATATATATATATATATATATATTCTTAAAATATTCTAATCCCCTATCATAATTATTTGACATTGACTTAACATTATATTTTAGTCTAAAATGAAACTCTACATGTATGATTTTGTTTAAACATAATTTTTATGATATCCAAATATCATCTTTTAAGTTAAAAAATAATATATATTAGTCCAAATAAGTTTTATTATTATTTTTTCATTTCCTTAAAAAATATTAACCAAATTTATATCATAAGTTAAGCCTAACAGTGATCTAATAATTAATTTAATTACCTTCAATCATTTTCTTTAATTTCTATTAACTATAAGTGACTCTAAAAATTTAAATTAGGATGTTACATAAATCCATTCTATCCTTTTTGAATTTCTTGAGCCAAATTGTCTACAACTCACAAGTAGGTACAATGGTAGATTGAGATGAAGCCAATCATGACCTTGATGAAGAAAATGAACTATATGCCAGAGAAGAAGGCCAACAAAAATATGTTCAAGAAAGTAACACCGACTCTTGAAATCTCGTAACAAAATACCTAAGTTTAAAGTTGAACCTTGATGGATAATAGAGTTCCTCAACAATCATAACTAATTGATTAAAGTGAAGATGTACTAAATTGAATCAAAATGTGATTCCTTAAAAAGTTGCTTGAAAGTAGACACTAACCAAGAGATCAAACTAACATAATGGAGTTTGGATATTCAATTTGCCAAACCAAAGGGATTGGGTTAGTGCATAATGAACAAAAGCATCATGATCAATAGTTTCCTCACATTTACAAACCATATGAACACAAATTAGTATTAGCAAGCTGATACTCTATAAGAATGTCACCAATTGGGAGAGCTCTATATTAAGTAACTTCCACACAAATAAAATGTGTTTTAAAGGTAAATACAGTTGCCAAATGGATTTCTAGCAAGGGAAATTCAATAAAAGTGAATAGAATTTCTATGCTGAGAAGAAAGCAATTTGAAACCTTTTCTTGACTAGATACTCACCTAAATTTGATCCAGTCCAACATAATCGATCCTCTTGTTGAGAAAAGGATAGGGGAATATTGAGAATCAAGTCTAAAACCCTACAATCATAAAGGGATCAAAGACATTGTGAATTCCATTCTTTAGTAGAACAACCATCAAAATTATACAAAATGAGATCTTGGGCATGAAGTGTTGTAGTATTAGAGGTAGATGAATAGAGACGAGTAGATAAGAAGTTGATTGAAACTAGAAGGGATCTTGCAGAGAGATATTCACTCCAAAACCCACTCTCCATTGTAAGTTTAAAGTTATCAAGTCAGTAAAAAAGCAACTTTCCTTTCCACAGCCAAAAAGAATTGTAAGGTCTTTTGATGGTAGATGAGGAATTGAGATTGATATATTTGACCTTTAGAGCAGTAGACATTAAAGAGTTGCCATCGTCATTCATAATTCTTCAAATCTACTTGGCTAACAAAGATTTGTTTACTAGAGCTTTAGGTTGATACCCTAGACCAACTTGACTAATTAGGAAAAAAAAAACAAAATATTATTTCATAAGATGCAAATGCTAGGAATTCTCCTCGCCCCCTAAAAGGAATCAAGACAAGCAGCATCTTTAGCTTTACAAATGGATTTATAAAGCTTGATATGGGACATGAGATAAATATTATAGGTGTAAAGAATTGATTTAATTAAAGTCAACCTGGAAGCCTGTGAAAGCATTCTGCCACTTCAAGAATTTATTATGCTTTTAACTATGTTGAGAACCTAGGAATAAATAATCAACTTATTTCTTCTAACATCTATCCAAGTACCAAGGTACTTCCCCAAATCATGTGAAAGATTAACTCCTAGAGAAGCTTTCATCTCAAATTTAAACTTAGAGGGAATGTTAGGACTACAAGTGAGAGAACATTTGCTATGATTAATAATCTGGCTTGACCATCGATAATAAGAGTCCTAAACATCTTTAATCCCTAAAAAGGTGTTAATCTCAAAAAAGATTATAAAATCATTAGCATGCAGAGAGTAAGAAATTGAGGAAGCTTTAGTGCAAATTTTAGTGCCTTTAATCATTTCAGCGACTTTAAAATGTACAATAAGAGATGATATGACATTAATTAGAAGCCAAAATGTATAAATAAGGTAAAAAGGTATCACCTTGTTTAAGGCCCTTTGTGAAAGACATTGCATGATGAGATTGATGCATTTCTTAGAAAATTCCATTTTCAACCATGACAACTTATACGAAATTCTAGAACAATCAATCAAAATATTTTGAGAAATCAACTTTCAAATCTTCTAATTTTTTCCTTCAAGCATTGTATGTATGAATTTGTTGCATGAGATCAGTCACAAATATGATATTATCATAAATGAGCTAATTTGGGAGAAAATTAATGTCATGCCCTGAAAAATAGAAGGTGATCAGCACGGATGCGAACTATATCGCTCATTCCCATAAGCTTTAAAATGAAAATTCATTTCTGTTTTTAAATAAAATAATCAGGTTATATGAAATTTCTAACACTTTTAATACTAATTGTCATAACAAAGCTACAATGTGTTTTTTTTTTTTGTAAAAATTTTGACAGAACTTCCCCTATAAATAGATCTCCCTAAAATTCTACAATACAAAATTTTGAAACAAATATTATAATAACTTGGAGCTAAACTCCTTTCAGCCAACAAACAAAGCATTTAACAAAATAAGAATCTTAATCATAGTCTATGTGGAGCATTTATAACATTATTTATAATAGTACAATATACATATTAAAATTTTACATAAACAATGGAGATGAAAATAGAGATGAACCAAAATAGCATCTCAACTTTAACTCAGTAATAAAGTCCCTTGAATAATCTAACAGAGGTATAGGTTATCCGAGATAAAAATATTTTTCAATGAATAATGTCCCAATAGTAAATAATTAAACATGAATAAAAAAAATTTGAAACAATTATGCAATTTAAAGAGACAATGATCTTCAGAAAAATTTAATAAAATTTGAAAATAAAAGGAATCTATAAAATTTTAAATAAAATCTTGAACTATTACAATATCATATCAAATATTATTATTGCTTGATTGTAAGGAATCATAAATAAAATAAATAATTATAAATAATTTACTAATTAAAACCAATGGAATGTAAAATTATCAAATAATCAAATTCATATTACAGGGACTTATCAGAACAATTAACAAACGTGGACACATAGTCCACGAGAGTAAATAACTAAATGTGGCTTATGCCATGAAAACAAATGTGAACATATAGTCTACAAGGATAAATAATCAAATGCAATTAAAGCCACAAAACAAACATAGACACACAATCCACGAGAGTAATGCTAACCAAACGCAACTTGAAGCCATAAAAACAAATGTGAGTACGAGACCCATGAACAACAAATATAAGAACAAAACTTATGAAAATTAAGCTAGCTAGTTATTGACCATGGCGCGTTAAGAGCTAACAGAATTGTCACTAGCAGCCAGTATTTTGTAATAAGTTCCTTTCAAATTCAATTTCAAACATGTGAGAAAATCATCAGTAATGAATAAATTTTTTATTTTCAAAGTCAAACTTGCATGTATCGTTTTTTGTATTAATCTAATATTTGATAGAATAAAATCTCATTATCAAAGTCCAAACTTGTATATATTGATTAACTAACATTTCAAAATTGATAATGGTAATTTCACAAAATAAAGAAGTTTAATCAACAAATTATCCAATAATCATATCATTATTAGTAAAATGATTTGCATAAAATGTAATATTTTAGTATAGAAATTTTTATTGAAAAATCAGTTGGGATGCTATCCACTTACTTGATAGGTTTTTAAGCATATCGCTAACTTCCACATTAGCCCTTTTTGCAACAACTTGAGATCCTTAAATTCTTATTGTCCAAATAATACTATAGTCATTCTCTTATATACACTTTGAAAATATAAAATATAAAACCTAAATTTATTCAAGGATAATAGTAGATATATTTTTTTCTCAAACATTGCATTAATTATTCTTTAAAATTTCAAAAACTAACATATCAATGGCAATCTAGTTCTTGAATTACCAATCAAATTACCTATTCCACAAATCTCTAATTTATGTCTCAATTTTCATTATAAAGTGTCTTGTATAATATTTTAACCAACAACAATACAACTATCACAAGAATCTTATCATAATATGTTAGAGTCTTCTAGCAAGTATCATTCCAAATACCTTCCAAGCACTATCGATGAAATCATGATGTCAAGTTCTCTTCTCTTCTCTTCCAATCTCCTTATAACGTGTAATAGGATTTTATTGGACTTCCTACAACTTCAATCTAAATTTCAAAGAAATAGCACAAACAATCCTTATCTTTCTTTTTTCTCAAACATCTCTATTATTAATTCTGACTTCCTTCCAAGCATTTTATCGGACATCTCATATGCATTGGAATTCAAACCAATATTAAGCTTCTTCCTCTACAATGTCTTTTCCAAAATTTTTCCAAGTGTCAATATTTATATTAATCAACACTCTCAAATCCCATCCTTTAGCATAGAAAAATTTAGCTTTAACTTCAAAGGCAAAACCAAATTCATATTTATCTCTAATGATAGCAACCTAAATCAATTTAGTTTTTAACTAAATCTAAGTTTTCTTAAATATCAAATTTCATTTTACTCAAATCCCCCCTACCAAAAAAAAACACAAATAGCAATAGCAAAACACACAGAGCAACAACCATCATCAAACACGCATAGTAATAACAAAATGCAAACAAAGGAATAGCCAGCCATCAAACATGCACAGCAATAGCAAAACACACACAGAGGAACAGCCAGCTATCAAACATACACAGAAATAGCAAAACACACACAGAGGAACAGCTAGCTATCAAACATGCATAGTAATAGTAAAGGAGAAGAGACTCTAAGATCCTTACCTTAACTATTATAGAAGCAAGGAGGAGAAGGTTTTGGGTGTGCTAATAGGGAGGAGGAAAGAAGACTCTGCAACACCAAACAGGGGAAGGTTTGGACATCGAGTATGGAAAAGGGAAAGAGAAGAAGAAGAAGAGGAAGACGAATGTTAGTGGCACAAAGGGAAAGAGAAATGCATGTCCAAGTGACAGATGTACCTTTGGTGCTTAACCATGATGGCAATGAGCTGACGGCAAAGAAGAGAAAGAAGAAGGATGGCAGCAATGCTCACAACTGCTACACAAGTAAAGGAGGGAGAGTGGAGGATTTGTGAGCTCCTTAACACCTGTTATGGTGATGGAAAACACACCTAAATTTATTGACGACGGACAATCAAAGAAGAGGAAGAAATTTTTGAAAGCACTCTAAATCTCTCTCTCTCTCTCTCTCTCATTGCAGTTGACAGAAAGGAAGAGGAATGAGGTAAAAAATCTGGTGTGTTATTTTTATTTTAAAAGGAGGGGCATTTTGGTAATTTCATAAAACTAAAACCAAATTAAAAATCCTTCTTTTGCATCAGCTAGAATTGAAACAAACTCATGACCTGATACATGTAAATTATTAATGCAACTCCAACTAGACTAATAATGCTTCTTGTTAAAATATTTTCAGACTTAATACAAATACAATTAAAATACATTATTATATATTTTAATTTTACTTCAACTTCCTAGGTTATTACAATTAATTTGGTGGGGAGATATCACAATTTGAAGAACGTAACACCTTAAATTTAATTTACTAACTAAAATTTTGAATCAAATATCATTATGGTAAAAGGATCTAAACCAATTAAGATAATACCATGGTATAAAAGTTTAAAACAAATTTTCAAAGTTATTTTTAAGAGGTAACGATGATAGAAAAGAGTTAATATAGATTTCATAAAGCTACCATTATTATAACAAAAATTCATCTAACAAATAGATACTTAAAAGCTACATTAATAGAAAAGGTTTAAACTAGTTAAAAAAGGCTACCAAGGTTATAGAAGTTTAAGGTTAATATTTATTTTTCATAAAGTATATATAGGCTTACAAACGTCATGCTCAAATATCCATTTCTTTGTAAAAGTCTCCATGCAAAAGTTTTATTATAAAATATTTACTCCAAATAAATAAATCATCAATAAATAATAAAAAAATAATAGATTAATCCCAAATAAAAGTCCTAAACTGGCAATTGATGATTATTTTACAAATTAAAATGGGATTCAAGGCTTATTATAACATTTAGGAAAATGAAGTATGATTAGTTAACCTAGTGAGTGTGATCAATGAGTTAATGAGGTGTATAGTTAGAGGGTCTAATTGGTTTAATTAATTGTGATTTCAGCCCTAGAAGTGGGTTTAGATCGATGGTGGGCCATTTGGGCATGGAAAAAGGAAGAAAAAGTGAAGGAATGCCTTCTGTGCCACATACAGCGGCGTGTGGTCAATCCATTGTGGTATACAGGGGTAGATTTAAATTCAACAGCCTCTTTGTGCCACATGCTACAGTAAAAGGCAATGTGCGTCATGGCGCATTGACAAAAATTTGATAAGTCAGTTTTATGTTTGCTCAAAAATTAGAGAAGAGAAGGAAGAGAAATGTGAAGAGTACTGCTTGGCTCTGCTAGGGCACAACCTTAAAGATTGTTGATGATATTTTAAGGCCTCCTAATTTACAAGGTGAGTTTATGGTGCTTCTTTCTTCCTTTCTCTCCCTCATTTATAGAGATTTGAGTTAGGGTTTAAATTAAAAAGTTAATTTTTGATCTATAAAAGTTATGTGTCTAATCCCATTGGTTAAAATGAATATAGTGAAAGTTTTTTATGGTAAATAAACCCTACCTTAATGATTTTGTGTATGGTTAGTTGAGTAGAGCACTTAACGTCCAAAAATCAACATAAATGAGGTAGTTGGGAGAGTTTGATATTCATTAATGATGGTTTAATGACTCATTAGTGGAAATGTGAGTCAATGAAACCTAGTAAACCTATTAGGTATGAATGAGTAATGACTTATAAGATTGATAAAATAGACATATGGAGCTTGATATTGATAAATCCTAAAAAATGAGATGATGATGGTATCCTTGTGTTAAGCTTGTGAGAAGCTTTGAAACTTTATGTTGTGAGAGGTAAACCTTTGATCTCTCAAAAGTTGGAGGTAATCGGGAAAAATCTAATTTTTATATTTGAATATTAATTGTGTTTGTGAAATGTGGTTGATAGTTTAAATTAATAATGCAGTTTAGTAATGTGTTTAACTTGTGAAATGGTTTTGGAAAAGGAAATCTTTAGCATGCCATTTATTGTGATTGATGATTTTGTTGATAGCATAGTAAAGTGAAAGTGATAAATGGGATATTTTGAAAATTCTCTACATGTGATGTATTGATTATAGCTTATTAGGAGTTAGAGATTGATATGAAATTGTGTTGGTTTTGAATTGGGTCACATTGTTATATGTGGCATGTGCATAGCATGATTATTGGTGAGAGTTCGCTCGAGGGGAGGAGTAGTTAGTAAATCCACGTGGTACTAGTAGTAATTGTTGGAATCAAGAACTTGCCTTGGCACTAACTGTTGGAATCGAGAGGTAGCCCTTAACCTATAGATGATTTAAGATTGTCTTACATGTTTTATGAGGGACTCAAACCTAACTAGTTTCTACCAGTTTATGAGGAGGCTAGATTAGGAGCATGACATACCATGATTACTAGTATTAGGAGAAATGAGATTACATAAGTGAGTAAGTTAATCCTAGCTTAATAACTCCTCACAAGTAGAAGATAGGGTTAGACCGTGAAGGACGTAGCCATATGATAGCTATCAGTTTCATGTCAAAGGTAACAGAAGGATATAAGGTTGGCATGTGATCATGCATATAAATCTAGCCACATAGTTGTTAATATTGTGGTTCAGCATGTGTTAGGGGCATATGGTTAGTAGTATTGTGACCCCATATTGTGTACTGTAATTTAAAATGAATATATGTGTTTTTAAGGCCCAGTCACATGGTTGTTAGTATTATGAACTGTAACAAAGCTCGTCATCTATGTTGTAATGTTGTGTTTTGCCTATTTGCATCTGTTTACAATTGATATGCAATTATATCGATTAGGTGAAACTAGGTTATTGAGTGGTTGTACTCACCCTTTAATTCTTAATATTTTTAGAGCCTAGTTCATCAGATCCTAGTTAGGGAAAACACATTGAAGCATAGAATTGTGGTGAAATTCTACTTTTATGCCTCTTTATTTTGTGTATTCATGTTGTATAATTGCCAACTAGGAGTCACATGTTATTATTTTGTACTACTTGCATTACTATAGCATACATCTTGTGTATTTTGTGCCTTGGGTTAGTGAGTTTTAGTTGTAAATCTATAGATAGGGCCAAAATACTTGGGCAAGTAGGAACATGTATATTTTAAAAGAATTAAAATGAAAATGATGGTTTTATACATAATTTTCCTCCCCTTGTGTTCTGTGAAAATTGAAGTTGAGTGGTGATTTTGAGAAATATGTGCTTTTGGTTGTGTATGGTGCACTACACTAGTTAGCTAGAGTCTATTGAGTGTGGTCAAAAAGTTGGTGTAAGCTTTTAGCACTTGTGGTAGAATTGGGACACCATTGATGTGAGATTTTTGTGAAAAAGTAGTAAAATGAGTTTTGGTGTCTATCTTTTTGTAGAAAATGGATTTGAGTATGAAACTGATGCCATTAGCTAGAGCTAGAAGAAAGCTCCGTGTAGACATTAAAACCACCTTAATCGGACATTGGACTAAGATTTGGGATGCATTGGAAGTTTGTCCCTGAGCTATCATTTTGATAATTGATATATGTCATTTTTGTACAATGCGTCACGATGCATGGCACCTCACGACACTAAGCATGGCATAGAGAAGGGTGAACCATGATGCATATGTCATAAGCCACGATGCATGTCACATTTTCTACATAAAATTCATTTTTGAGTTTTACAACTCTTTGTTTTGGGTCTCCTTTGATTTCTAACTTTTGCATTAATTTCAAACTTTGATTTGATCATAATAAGTGTTGATTGAAATTTGAAATTGAACTTTGGGATCCCATTGTAAATGATTTGAGAATTCTTCTCTTTTATATAATTTTACAACTTTGGTAATGCTTTGAGGGTTAATCCCTTGATTTCCTTGATTATGGAGTTAAATGTAGTTAAGTAAGGAAGACCTGACACTTACTCAAGCTAAGCTTTAAGCTTCTAGATGCTTTCCTGTTTTGCTCTGCTAAGCTTACTTAAAAATATTAGAGAAAGGATGAGCACTAATGTCTCAGTAACCTCAAATTTTACCATACATACACAAGCTATAACCACACAAATATACAAGATATACAAGTAAGTCCATGAGAATCACTTAGTTATGAGCATATTTAATAACCACTAAATGCAACATGTTAATATGCAAAACCAGTAATCTCCCTTAGTACTCTATTCAACTTTATCTTGCTAACTAGAACCATAAGCTTAACTATGGTCTAGCCTATACATTGGACTGATCAAAGCTTCTTTAGTGTGTAAGATTTACCCGACCAAAGGTGCAGAGCCCAAAATCTATACTATGGCTTCCCTCCTTAGAGAACCCAACTAGGAGGTGTTACTGCCATGTCCCCCCTTTACAAACTTGGCTTGGTAAGTATCAAGGAATAGGCTATGGAAAAGACCAAATAATGTGGGTGCAGTGGAGGCCAACCACGTGGTCATTGAATCATAGATACATCTACATAATCTCCTCATCAACCCATTCCCAATGCATACTGCATATATATATCCTTTACATCACATACAAGCATGCTTAAAAATTAATATATCTCATTCAATCAACTCCAATTACTAACATGCTTGAATGAAATAAATTACACCCAAATAATATACAATTTTCAACAACTAACAATTATTAGTTTGCATTAGCATGTTTGAAAAGAAAAAGAAACACCAACAATTATATATATATATATATATAGCTAAGATACAAGCATGCTTAATAGAATTCAAGTAACATATAAATTTCTAATAAATAAATTTATAGTCATATGCGTTTGTTATCACAAAAGTTTGTACAAATATGGAAAAACTCTGAGTTACCTAGTCTCCTTAAGCTTACAAGTAGTCATGCAGCAAATCTAATCAATAAGAGCTCTCATTGAGAGTCTACAAAAGTCACACACATACAAAACTATTAACATATAATTTAAAATTGCTAAAAGATTACTTAAGACTACTCTATTATTACTCTAAAGTTACTTTAGGACCTTAAAGTTAACTTAGAGAACACAAGTTTCTTTTTTAAATCCGTATCCTACAAACTAGCTTATCTATATTTCTAAAAGCATTTATTTAAAGTCTCTATTTATCTCAAATATTTACTCTAAGTCTCAAACTTTACTCTAAAAATTCTCAAAATCTCATAAACAATTTATATGTAGAGTTCAAATCTTTTGAAACCTCAAAATAGATCTAGATATATTATTTGAGAATTTTGCTACAAGCAAAAAGACACAAAAAATTCTCAATAGATATGTAATAACCCAAGAATTTTAAACATATTATTGTGTTTTAATTGTATTTATATTAATTTTGGGACAATTATGACAAGAGGGAGTGTTGGTATAGTGGAACTGTGTACATAATCTATCCTTGTCCAAAGTTTGAATTTGATGAAGCATATAGGGAATTAATTTTTTTTCCAACATCTAAAATTACCAAAATGCCATCAGCCTAATAGATTAAATTTTCTCCGCTTCCTCTTAGTTGAATCGAGTTTCAGCATCAGAGAGAGAGGGAGAGAAAAATCTAGAACCTAGTGTGCAATTTTTGTTTCCTTTGCCATCACCAACCTCTGGTCTTTCTTCTTCACTCCTTGCTATCATCCCCGATGGAGCTAAGCTACTATAAGGTCATCATTGCTTAGTCGTCTCCCTTGTTCGCTATTCTACCTTCTTTAATCATGATGGCACCATTGCTAGTGCATGGGAGCTAATTCACCAAAGCTGAAGATCTGGTTCACCGGAGTTGAGGTACTGCTCGTGAGTCCTTTTGATTCTTGATCTGATTTTGTTGGCTCTATTCTTCCTTTTTTTTTCTAGGTGATGTATCATGTTTCCCTCCCCTATTCAACTACTAGATATGTCTCTTCTTCCTTACTTGTTTTTTGTTGGCTATTAGAGGTGAGAAGTTTTGATCTCTTTCCCGTTGCTATGTGCATGTGATTCTGGGTTGAAATGGTGAAATATTGTGAATTTTTCCTTCCTTCTTTTGCTATTCGTGAATGTTGCAAAGTTGGGAATTTGATTTTTTTTGGTATGAAATATTTATTTAGTTGTGTTGAAGAACTTAAATTTGGAAGGCTATGTACTTTCAAATATGGATATTAGTAAAATTTAGGGAGTGAAATTTAAAGAAAGGAAGCTTGGTAATAGTCAAAGAATTTATGCCTATAAGATGCTCGATAAAATGCTTAAAAGAAAATGTTTTGTTGAGTGATAAAAGTTAAAAGTGATTATTGTATTACTGAAAAATAAATTGTTATGGAAGCAAATTACTATCCATAGGGGAAACTAAAACTGAAGTAGAGGGGTTTGGGAAGGGTATATTGATTGGTAATTTTAGAGTTATTTTATTGTTTATATATATATATATATAGGTCATTAAAATATTTATAAAAATGTTAATGCAATGTTTGAGTAAAGTGAAAGTTAAGGTTTATTTGTGATAATGATGATGTGGGTTTGTGCTCTAATTGAGCTTGATTTGATTATTGGTTATATTAATGATATTATGAAATTTTTGGAAGGGAAATTAAAGGGGAAGAGGTTGGTTCGTGTTTAAAGATAAATGCCTATAGAGTATTTGATAAATTGTTTATTAAGAGAGTTTGGCTTGAATTTGAATTTATTAAAATCTCATTAAATCCTTGAAAGACATAGCAAGTCTTAGCATTATCTTGTCAATTGAGCTCTGGGTTGGCCATATAAATTTGATCATAGAGATATTATGTAGTTACGTAAGTTCTTTGAAAATAATGTATTTTTAGTAGTTTGACAAAAAGTTTAACATGAGATTTTATTTTAGTAGAGTATTGAGCTATGGTTTTGATGGATTTTTATATGTAAAGTCCTAATTTTAAAATTTCAAATAATTATAACAAAATTTTGATATTGGTAATGCTGGAAAGAAATTATTAAATTTATTAAAAGTTTATTTAAAATCTTAACATGATTTTGAGGGTGTTTGAAAAGAAGGAAAAATGTGATCAAAGTTTAGAAGCAAAATTTTGCATTTTGAGAATTTCAAGTAAATGAATAGCGTCCCAACTAATTTATTTATTAATAAAATTTTCTTTACTAAAATATTACATATTTTTTTAATGCAAACCATGTTAATAATAGCAATGTGATTATTAGATATTTTGTTGATTAAATTATTTTATTTCTTGAAATTATTTTACTAGATTTGACAATTTTAGTTCATCAGTAAATATAAAGTTGGATTCTAATTACGAGATCTCATTCCATAAATTACTGAATTATTATGAAAAATGATTCATGCGAGATTGATATTGAAAATAAAAATTTTATTTTATTAATTAATATTTTCTCGCATATTTGAAATTGGGTTTAAAGGGGGACTTTATGCAAAATACTAATTGCTAACGGTAGTTCCGTTAGCCCTTGGCATGCCATAGTTAATTACAAGCTAGTTTAATTTTCGTGAGCTTTGTTCTTACGTCTGTGATTCGTAGGTCTCATACCTTCATTTGTTTCGTGGCTTTGACTACGTTTGGTTAGTTACCCTCGTGAACTTTGTGTTCACGTCTATTTTGTCACTTCAGCTGTGTCTGGTTATTTACCCTCGTGGAGTATGTGCTCACGTTTGTCTTCATGGTATAAGCCGTGTTTGGTTATTTGCCCTCGTAAATTATGTATTCACATTTGTTAATTGTTCTAATAAGTCCCTATAATTATAAATATGATTATTTAATGATTTTATCTCCCATTGTTTTTAATTAGTAATCTATTTATAATTACTTATTTTGTTTATTTTCTTCCTTAAACTCAAGTGATAACAATTTTTGATATGATAATTTAATAATTCAAGATTTCATTTAAAATTATATAAAATCCTTTTATTTTGAATTTATTTAAATTTTTATGAAAATTGTTCTCTCTTTAATTTACATAATTGTTTTTAACTTTCCTTTTGTTCATGTTTAATTATTTATTATTGAAACTTTATTCACTAAAAATAAATTTGGTCTTAGATAGTATAGCTGATGTTGAACCACTTGTCGAATATTGAAGAGTCTATTACTAATTAAAAGTGGAGGAGGTAAGGATTAAGCTTTCTTTTGATGTAAAATTTTAATTATGAAATTTTATTTTGTAAACTTATTTTTAAGTGCTCCACATAGTTTATAGTTAGGTCATTTATTTTGTTATATACTCTATCTGCTGATTGAAAAAAGCTTTGCTCTTGATTGATTTGATATTTTGATTGAAATATTATATTGTAAAATTTTCAGGAGGTCTTATTTATATAAAAAATTTTACCAAAATTTCTACAAAAATATTGAACTTTTGTTATAATATATATGTATACATATATATTATTAAGTATGCTATAATTTTGATATAAATTCAATTATGTCTTAAAAATGGAAAGAGTTTTCACTTCAAGACTAAAAAAAATGTATGTTTGTGTATATATTTTATGTTGATCATATCTAATTTTTAGGGCATGAAAAAATATTTTTTAAATTTTTTGTTCTCAAGAATCTAAAACTTAGGAAGATAAATTGATAGAACAAAAATTCTACAATACTTACATGATTCTAGAAGGCCTCACATCAACCTTTAAATATGTGAATATAAAATCGAAGTATTAAACCTCTTTGGTTGACGCGCTCCTACTGTTTCTCTTGCTCTCAATGCGCAGCGTGAACGCTGGAAAGCGAACTGTGGCTTTGCGCACCTACTTGGTATAGGTTAATAGGAATTGGAATGGGTCTTAGGCCCACACCCCATTTCATCATTATTATGTATATATTATAAATTATAAACATTATAAACATTTACCAATTTATATAATTTTTTTGATTATTCACCCCCCTCTCTCACGCACACACACTTCTTTGATTACTTTGTTTTATTTTACTAAAAAACAAATCTTATAAGCTATCTTATTTTGGGGCAAATTCTTCTTTTTAAATTATTTTATTATATTTTTTAATAAATTCTCAATATTTTCTATGCCTCAAATTCTCTTCATATCTTCAAACTTATCTATAATTAATTTCTTGCTTAGTGGTTGAAGCTTAGAATGTTACAAAGAACCCTTTTAAATCCATTGCAAATGATCGATCTTAGATATAATCTTACATAAGACATTAAAAAGATTTATGGATCTTAAGTCTTTAATTGTTTGCACAATAAAACCTTTTGGAATGTGAATGATGTGATTTTGTTAAAGCTACTGAGAAGGAATTTAGAATCCAAAAATGAAGCACCAAATCAAAAGTTTCCTTAACCATAAGTGACCAATGTTTGTGAAAAAGTGTGCATGAAAACCTTCTAGACCTAGGGCACCATCATTAGGTAAACTAAAAATCACTTGTCTGATTTCATCAAATTAGGGGGCTAGTAGAAGATGAGTGGCTTGAGCTTCAGAAATCATGGGTAGCTATAAACTATTCATTTCAGCTAAAATTTGATTAGTATTGTAATGATCTTGATCACAATAAAGACTAGAATGACGGGACCAAATTAATTATTGCAACTCTTGTTGATTGTGGGTCCAATTGTCATCTTCCTTCTTGAGGCAACGAGCAACATTCATGGCAGATCGCTTTGACACAATTGCATGGAAGTATTTATCATTTCTTTCTCCCTCAACCTTCCATTTGAGTTTTGCCCATTGTTCCAAAATATACATATATATATAAACGGGCCTGTAATTTTCAATTGAGGACCTGTTCTGAGAATCCAAGGCTGAAAGAGTAGAGCTCAATTTATGATAACATTTGTAAGCAAGAGAACCTGAAGTAGAAAAAGACCAACATGATTGAATGATGTTATTGCGCTCCTCAAACTGAAATTATAAGTTTTCAAATTGTTTCAATCTTTTCTTGAACATTGAAGGAGGTTGAGTGAAAATTAAAGTACAATCCGACAATGGTCAGAGGCAGCAATTCCATGAGTTAATGAGAATGAAGGGGGGAAAGCAGAGACCCACTTTGAGTTGTTGCAAGCTTCGTCCAATTTTTTTCAAGACCAACCCATTGCCAGATCTGTTATTTGACCATGTGAAGTTTAGACTATGTTGTATCAATTAAATGTGGTTGGTATGTTCAATGCATTTCAAAAAATTAGCACAGCCAGGGTTACAACTATATTTATCATCAAGAAAGCCAATTTAGTTGATATTTCCCAAAATTACCCAAGGACGTAGAGTGGAATCAGCAGTGTCTTTGAACCAAGACCACAGAACATGTCAATAGGACATTTTAGGGGGCATAAATAAAAGAGACAGTAGAAATTGTTAAATTCATTATACCATACCTTCAGGTGAATTATGTGAGCATTACATTCAGCCATATTCAAGGTGTTTGTTACAATATAAATCGATCAAAAGATTCTAATTAACAATTAGAAAACAAATATTTTTCTGATCCCCAAATCTTGACAACGAGCATCATACATCATCATAGTCAATCTTCCTTGGCCCAATTAATAAACTTTTTGAGATTCTCTATGGATTGACCACCTGCAAGAACATTATTCATGGCGATCTCCTTCCATTTCAAAGACCTCTCTTTTATTTCTTCATCGCAAATCAACTTCTCAACCTTTTTCTTTATCTCTTCCCTTGTTATCACCCCATTCTCATCTTTCTCAAATTCCAAACCAATCTTCCACACATCACAAACATACGCTTTATTTTGAAACTGATCACTGAAAAATGGCCAACACAAGAATGGCACACCACTGTACACGCCATCAATAGTAGAATTCCAGCCACAGTGGCTAACAAAACAAGCCACAGAAGGGTGATTCAGAACCTTCCTCTGTGGAGCCCAATTGACGATTTTACCCATTCCACCTTCGAAGCCTTCTGGGAACACAATTACTATTTGGCTTGTCTGTGTTGCTAGGACGTACGACCCAAAGAAAAGGCCTGTGTAAAAGATCAAGTCCGAGTGCGAGTTCTTCAAACTGGTTATGGTCTATTACTGCTAAACTTCCAAAGGAAATGTATATGACAGATTGAGGCAGGTTTGATCTTCATGCCAGAACGAAGAACTTGTGTTGTGGTCATCATCTGATAATAATGGGCCGATTGGTAGGAGCTTTGGTGATATGGAAAATGCACCAGGTTCGAGTTCGTAGGTAGTGTTGCAAAGCCACCATTGTCCTAACCTCGAAGTTTGCATCTCTTGTATAATATTGTGAAAAAAGACCTTACCTAAGGTTGTCCATGGCAGATCTGCAGTGTCCAACAGAGGCATATCTAGGGAAAGCCGAATTTTCTGGTTTTTAGTTGGAAGTCCTGCTTGGATTGCCAAAACCAAAACAAATAATTAATTGTGTATGGTATGAAAATGATATATGCAATATGGTACGGTACATTATCATGTGTATATTTAACAAATCTACATAAATATTATAAGCTTAATGTAATGACCTATGAATTTTATATAAAATTTAAAATATAGATATATATATATATATATAAGTTTATATTTTAATAGTACTTATATTAATTCTTAGGATAAGTTTGACAAGACAAGAAGTTAGTGTAGTGGAAACCATCTAGATAATCCATTAAAAAGGTCCCAGTTCGAATCTGATCAGCCTTTAAGGAGTATTATTTTTATTTTTATACTTTATGAAATTACAAATCTGCCCTCATCTTTATTAGACTTTTTTTTTTTTTTTTTTGCCTTCTTCGAACATTCTGGGAGAGCAGAGAGAGAGAGAGAGAGAGTTAGAAAGCTGATGCCAAACCCTTGTTCTGTCTCTCACCGACTTTTGCCTTTTACCTTCTCAATCACTGGTCATGTGCTGTTCGTGTGAGTCACTGTTGCCGTTGCTGGTGTGCCTGCCACTGGTTCTTCCTTCGCGGCTTTGAGTTCTTCCTCTATTTTACCATCGCTCATCCTCCTTTATCATTACCTCAAGTATGTTTGACTTCTCTTCCTTTCTCCTTGCTGTTTCGTGTGTGTGTAATTGATTGGGTGAGCTAAGATTTCTTTCTTCCTCTTGCTTGTCCTGTCATATTGTTTATTTTTCTTAATTCATGGTGGCAGTCCTTCCTCTCTACTATTCATACCTGAAGCTATCTCCTTCTTTCTTTGCTGGTGTGTGTGGTTCCTTTAAGTTAGAAACCTAATCTTATCTCATTTCCTTGGAAGATTTCTGTATGTGTGAATGGATGAAGAGATAGAGCTGACGCAGGGGAAAAAAATTGTGTCCTGTATGCTGCAGTCGGTGCCTGAATTTTCCTTCTTAATTTCGATTAGCTTTCTTCTTTTTTCTCTTCTTTATGGTTGCTGAGTCATGTTTGAAATTTTACACCTTCATCTTAATAATTTTCTGTGCGGGCATTTTTAATGGTTGAAGCTATAGAATTTTGGTGTGTTTGGCTGCTGCTCGTGTGTTTCAAAGAATAACAAATTCCAATGTTGAGCTAAAAATCCATCTTAAAGCTGGATACTAATCTTCATATGATCATAATTTTTGGAATAAATTAACTTGATTGGAATGATTGATGTTGAAGAATTTGATAAAATGAAGTTGGAAGAGAAGAGGTTAGATATGATGATGGGAGATTAGTGTCTATAAGATGCTTATTAAAATGCTTGCCAGAAGAATTGAATTTGACTTTAAAATTTCATAAATTCTTGTGGGAAGTAGAGTTAGCTTAGAAGTTAATAACCTATAAATTTAACTTGAAAGGCGCAAAGGACATTTGACTATGAAATTAATAATATATGATTATTGAAATTCTTGGAGACCAATACTTTGTTGAGAAAATATTTAAACGCTAGAGTTGTTATGAGGAGATTGGAAAGGATACATATTTGGTGCCTTGACAAAATGTTGATGAGAAATATATTTTTATATATAACTTCGGTTTAAATTTTCAAATTTATTATGGTTGAATAGTGGTGAAAATGTTAAAAAGAAATTATTGTACTGGTTAAGAGTTGAATAGAATTTTAATATGATTTATAGGATATTTGGAGGAGGAGAAATTTGATCAACAGTGAGAGGTGAATTTTAGTTCTGAGAATTTCAGGTAAGTGGATATCGTCCCAACTGATTGTCTAATAAAATTTTCTGTTAATAAAATATTACAGTTTTATGCAAATCATTTTTACAACAACAATGTGAATATTGGATAAGTTGTTGATCAAACTTCTTTATTTTATGAAATTGCCTTTATCACTTTTGAAATGTTAATTATTCAATAAATGCAAGTTTGGATTTTGATTGTGGGATTTCATTCGAAAATTTTTATTGTTGCTATGGAAAAATAATTCATGCGAGTTTGTCATGGAAATGGAAGTTTTATTTTGAAAGTGTTGATTTCTCGCATGTTGGAAAATGAATTTAAAAGGGACTTTATACAGAACACTGGTTGCTAACAGCAATTTCGTTAGCCCTTGGCGCGCCATGGTACACCTAGCTAGCAGGGTGTTTGTAGAAGGTGCTAGCCCCGTGTGATAGCCAACGCATGTGGAACGGAGGGATGGTTATTTGTGAGCGTTGTACTCACGTTTGATTTCGTGGCTTTGAACCGCGTTTGGTTAATAGTACCCTTGTAGACTGTGTGTCCACGTTTGTTTCATGGCTTTGGCTGCGTTTGGTTACTTACCCTCGTGGATTGATGTGTCCACGTTTGTCTTTGTGGCATAAGCTGCATTTGGTTATTTACTCTTGTGGATTATGTGTTCACGTTTGATAATTATTTTGATAAGTCTCTATAATTATACTCTGATTATTTGGTGATTTTATATTCTATTGGTTCTCACTTAGCAACTTATTTATAAGTATTTATTTCATTTACATGCTTTTTTTGAAATCAAGTGATAATAACAATTTTTATGATAGTTCAATGATTTATGATTTTATTTAAATCTTATAGAGCCATTTCATTCCAAAGCTTATGGAAATTTTTATGGAAGAAGTTGCCTCTTTGGTTACATAATTATTTTGAACTTTTCTGTTTATTCATGATCAATTATTTATTGTTGGGACAATATTCATTGAAAAATTTACTTTGGCCTCAGATTTGTTAGCTGACACCGATTCCACCATTGACATCTGAAGGGTAAACTAGCTACAGTGGGTGAAAATTTTTGATTGGTACTGTTTCTTTTAATGTAAATATATAATTTGTATGTCTTTTTAATTTAAAAGAAAGAGTAGATGCTCCACATAGATTGTTGTTAGAATTTTATTTTGATCTATATACTGTTGCTGGCTAGAAGGAGCTAAGCTCCTGATTGATACAGTTTTTTGAAAAATTTTGTCATAAAACTTTTGGGAGATCGTATTTACAGGGAAGATTCTGTCAAAATTTCAAAAAAAAAAATGTTGAAGTCTTGTTATGACAATTAATATTAATAGAGTTAGAATTTCTATATAATCTGATTATTTTTAAAACGAAAAAATTTTTATTTTAAAGCTTACGAGAATGCGTGATGTAGTTCACACCCATGCTGGTCACTCTTTATTTTTTTGGGGCGTGACACTTAACAACCCTCAACTAATAAAATTGTACATAAGACCCAATGGAATTAACTATTATCTGCAACTCCAAAGGACTAAACTGAAAATAACTTTGAACCTCAAATTCTTGAAGTATCCTTAACGAGTGGGAAGCAAATACAACGCTGAAATGAATATTGACAAATAAATGTTCAAATGTTAACAAGTAAACTTTAGTTATTGACAAGCATATGTTCTTAGTTGTAACAAATACAAGGCATATTTACTTGTCAACTGTTGAACACATTCTTGTCAATTTATAACCTTAATTAGTAGGTGATTTTTTGAGTAATAACTTGGATAAAAAATTTTAGTACACATAAGAATGAGGTATTTACTCGTCAAATTAAAGTTCGAATAATTACTTATGAATATATGAACTAGTAAAAATCTGAACCTTTACTACTTTTCAATATTTAAATTTTTTTTGTCAATATTTACAAATATTTGTCAATAACTGAAATTTAACTTATTAATGTTTGAACATTTACTTGTCAATATTCATTACAATTTTGTATTTGCTTCCCATTCATTAAAGGTACTTTTGCCATTTGAGGTTCGTAGTTGTTTTTAGTTCAATTCTTTGTAGAGAATATTTAAATTGCATGGGCATTATCTACAATTTTATTGAGCAACTACATATATTAAATTACCCTCATCCACATGGTAAGCAAGATAAAACCCAAATACCTCATACCATATGCGACAATCATCACATCCTCCACTGCAAATCTTATGAATTATGACTTTTAATCTTATGAATTAAATTACCATTTTTCCTCATGAAATAATTGACTTATCTCCCCTTCACACATTTCGATCATTTTATTTTTGTCCAAATTTGTCAATCTATTATATTCTCATCATTTTTAGCAACCTATGATGATTTTATATCTAGCTAGAAAGAAACCGTGGAAGCAATATCACTGCTCTAATTAGCAAGAGTCATATATGCCAAAGCTGGGTTTTCTTTCTAAAGTCTGTAATACAATGTTTCCTTGAAGATTCCAACAGATATACTTGTGAATGGGGTGGAAAGCCAGATAGCTACTTCAATGAACGAAGTTTTATATAGGCGAATTGAGCAAACAGATTGAGAAGGAACTCTTACCAGTATCAGAATCGATAATTCCATCATCAATCAATCTTTTAATGCAGTCAAAGCAGGCCATGGAAATAGCAGAAGCAGGATACAAGAGGGCAGATTTGATTCCCAGTTTCCGAGCCACTTCCAAAGCCCATCCCATATTGAAACTAATCACTATGCATGAGATCTTACTATCCTCGCCTTCGCCAGTATTCACATCTTCAATGAGCTTTGGAAGCTTCTCAGGCATGGTGCTCTTGATTGATTGCAGAGAATTCATTGGGTTACTTCTGTCATCTTCATCACTCAAACCGTCCGTCAGCGTCACCGTGTTTATCATCGGATTCTTGTTCTTGTGTTGGTCGGAAGAACTTCAAGCCATGATTCGCTTTTGAATGAACTCTGTGTTGAGAAAAGTGACCTTGCAGCCATATTTGGCCAAAACCTGAGAGAACTGCATCAGAGGATTCACATGCTCCAAGAGTGGAAATGGTATCACGAGAAAATGAGGGATCTTGCTCATCTCTGTAGGATAAAGTGCAGATGATGATTGAATTTTGAAGGATGGAATGATTTTTTAGTGTAGAGTTCTTGGGAGACTCAGATGAATGGCATGTGTTAATTAATCTGATCAGTGGATTGGTTTCTGGTTGAGATAATATCTGTATATCTATCACTTGGGCAAAGTAATAATAGGCCAAACTGAAGAAAAGTCTTACTCTATGACTATCAAGCGATAAAAATGTCAACAACTTAAGAAAACGACAAGATTATTATCTTCCCAGTCATGCATGATATGTACGGTTAACCTTGGGGATCTCAGAGGAGACTGCTAGATACCTTGAATCTTTTGTAATAAATAATTATACAGCCAAAAATTAATTTGCATCGTATCTAAATCAAATTAAAGTTTGATCTTTTGTAACGTATTACTAGAATTATGGCAGAAATGGAGTTTGAAATGAGTTTTATTACTTACTAGAAAAATGAAATTTAGCGAGGGACAAATCCCTCACTAAATACCATTTTTCCTAGCTAAATTTTATTTTAGTAAGAGATTTTGTCCCTCACTAAATTTATAACTAAAACAAGGCTTGTGAGATTTAGCGAGAGATCATATTTCCTTCGCTAATTAGTGAGGAATTTAGTTTTTCACTAAAATTAGCTAGAGACTGAATCCCTCTCTAATACTATTCAAAATTCAATAGCTTTAGTGAGAAATTAGTCCTTCATTAAATATGCCTATATTTAAAAATAATGATGTCACATCACTCGTCATATGTGCGTCAACTTATGACATGTCACCAATAATCTCGTGCCTTGTCAATTACCATATCATCTACTACTTGCCCCCCATCACTCGCCACATGTGTGACAACTCATGACACATCATTGTCCACCTTGTGCCATGTCACTTTCTTTTTACCATGTCATATATTCATATGTTTATGCCAAAGTCAATACTTGAACCCTTGATCTCATACCTTCCAAACCTTATACTCTCTTTTTTTGTCAGTTGAATGAAAGGCATCTACAATCATTATATGAAAAATTAAATATGTATATATATTATTTAACTATATAAATATATCAAATAATATATTATAAAATTACACACACATACATATTAAATTTTATTTTCAATTATTAATATGTTAAAAATATTTATATTTATTTAAAGTATTCTTCATATTATGTTTTTAATAAAATATTATTTTATTAATGAAAATCAACTTAAAATAAAGAAAATGTTAAATAATTTTATTATGAATATTAATTAATGTTTAAATTTATTTATTATTTTAAATCAAAATAATTAAACATATAATTAAAAGTCATTATCAAAAGTTAAATGTTTTTTGCAATAATTACCTAGTGATAAAATCCCTCGCTAATTATTTTATTTTAGAGAGGGATTGGTAGTCCTTCGCTATTTTTCTCGATAATTGTCTTATTTTAGAGAGGAATTAGTAGTCTCTCACTATTTTCCTCGCTAATTCTCTTATTTTAAAAAGAGATTGACAGTTTCTCGCTATTTTTCTTACTAATTTTAAGTCAAGCTATGAAATCAATATCTCTTACTAATTTTCTCACTAATTTGGTATTTTAGAGAGGAATAAATGATCTCTCACTAAATTTTTTTGTTAATTTGCATTTGTATAGTAGTGAATTACTCACTCCAGTCTAAAATATAATTATTTTTTTCAACTGATCTTGATCTAAAATATAAGCAACTTCTTAGTAGTTGTAGAACTCTTTTTTTTCATTTTATTCATTGTATTTATTAACTAATATTCTTATGTGAATTTATAACCTTCTTCTCACTCATCATTAATAATTAGGATTGAATGTAAAAAATAATAATATATATTTTTATGAAAAATATAATTTTATTAGTATGCAGATTATTATTGCAAGTTGCTTATATTTTAAATCGAAGGAAATATAATGTTTGAATAGAATGATTTTTATGAAAGATATGTTTACTAGTAATAGAAAGAACAAATCAAAAGAAACATACAAAAAAAGTAAAGGTTTGGTGAATGTATTAATTGCTACAACAACATTATGCACAAAATGCAACAAATTAAAGAGTTTATCACTTCATGCTAGCCGCCAACTTCGAATAAAAGAAACTTACGACCTTCATCAACAATTATATAAACAAGCGCCAATAGTTATAAAAAGTTATAAATTATTACTCTACTTGTCTCAAATTATAAAATATTTTTTGATAAAATTATACATACCAATAAAGTTTGTTAAATACATTTTACAATCTTATTTTTTAAAGATAAAAGTATAATCTTTTAAAGATGTCCTCCATTTATTAAAGAATATTAAAGAGAGAGAATATATAGGAATAATAATATTAAAGAAATTATTAGTGAAATCTCATTTTTATCAAAGTGTCTTCTATTTTAGAATGTCAAATTTCCTCTAAAAATATCTTATAATTCGAGATAGAGGTTGTATAAAATATTAAGTTGTATGATGAATTAAAAAATTATTTCTAACAGAAATAAAAATAAAAATTAATCTAATAAGATCTTCAAAGATATATAACATATGTTAATCCATTGTCTTATGGTGCAATAGAAGCACAATATGGAAACATTGCTGATGTTGTTGTTGGTGTCTTATAGTTAAAGTATATGCTTACTCTTCTCGTTGGCACTCCACTGATTTAGGTGGATAATTCTGGGACAGTAGCCTTGGCTGAGAGCCCAGTTCTCCACTGAAAATCAAAACACATTGAATTATATCTTCATTTTGTTATAGAGAAAGTTTCTAATGGATTGCTGAATTTTTGCTATGTTCGTACTTTAGAACAAGTCGGCGCTATTTTTAATTTTACAAAGCCTATGCCTTCTGCCCCATTTACATATCTCCATCAAAGATTGAGTATTTTTGGCTCTGAAGATGTTTCCGCTAATTCACAACAGTTATTGTTCATTTATTTTGTTTGTAATGGGGTGGATGTTAGAATATTAGTTTAGGCCCAATACATAAGGCCCAATAGGTCCAGTTGGTCATGTAAGTGTGTTTCTGTTGCAATGGGTTCAGTTCAGTTGATTTTGATAAGCTGGCTTTGGTGACAAGTTCATAAATAATACAGAAGTGATGTACTCAGTCAATACACAAATAAGATCGTATCATTCTCATATTCTTGTCTCTCTCTCTCTCTCTCTCTCTCTCTCTCTCTAATTCTTACATCATCGTACACTAAAACAAACCTAACAAACAGAATTTTAAGAAGAAAATGTATTAAAAATTTTGCAAGAAATCTAAATACTGCGCTCTAAGTTCACATGCCATCATTATCATTCCCTGGCCAGTAAATAAAATTCTTGAAATATAAACACTTTTCCAATTCCCAAACCCTTAACAAATATATATATATATATATATATCAATATCATCATTCCTTCGCCCAATTAATAAACTTGTCGAGATTCTCTGAAGATCGACCACCTTCAGCAACATTTTTTTAGGACGATCTCTTTCCATTTCAAAGACCTCTCTCTGATTTCTTCATCCCCAAGCAACTTCTCTGCCTTCTTCTTTATCTCTTCCCTGGTTATCACCCCATTCTCATCCTTGTCAAACCCTAAACCAATCTTCCACACATTACAAACATACTCTTTATCTTCAAATTGATCAATGAAGAATGGCCAACACAAGAATGGCACACCAATGCACACACCATCCATAGTAGAATCCCAGCCACAGTGGCTAACAAAACAAGCCACAGAAGGGTGATTCAGTACCTTCCTCTTTGGAGCCCAATTGATGATTTTACCCTTCTCACCTTTAAACCCTTTTGGGAACACATAATTACTGTTAGGCTTGTTTGTGTAGCTAGGACGCACGACCCAAAGAAAAGGCCTGTCTAAAAGAACAAGTCCGAGTGCGAGTTCTTTGAACTGGTTCGGGTCCATTACTGCTAAACTTCCGAAGGAAACATAAATCACTGATCGAAGTGGTTGCTGGTCGAGCCAATCGAGGCAGGTTTGATCTTCTTGCCAGAATGAAGAACTTGTGTTTTGGTCATCAGGTAATAATGGGCCGATTGGTAGGAATTTTGGTTATATTGAAAAAGCACCAGGTTCGAGCTCGTAGGTAGTGTTGCAGAGCCACCATTGTCCTAACCTTATTAAGGTTTGTGCCTCTTGTAACATGAGGCCAAAGAAGGACTTGCCTAGGGTTGTCCATGGCAAGTTTGCCGGTTCCATGAGAGGCATGTCGAGGGAAAGCTGAATTTTCTCGTTCTTGTTTGGGAGACCTGCATGAATTGCCCAATGAACCAATAAAATTACTTAAATCTAGTGAATTGATCTATATATATTTACATATAATATAAGGATTCTAACAAATCATAATATTATGAATAGCCTAGCTCATTTCTTAAAACTACAGTGGACCAGATGTAGACTGGACATATAAAATAAGATAGTGGTAACGGGTAAGTGATCGATGAAAACACTTGAAATTGACTCAAATCATGTCACTATTTATCTATATTCACATCACTGAGGTTTGTTATTAGCTATCAAGTTGTTTTAGATCAACAACATGCATATGCCTACCAAGTATACAATACATGCATGATGCATGCGGGGCGTACTCAAGTTGATACTAACCCCAAACCCCCCCACTAGTAGGGGGGGGGGGGGGACTACCTGTTTCTGCATGGATATAATGCTCTGTCTCATCGATTTCTTCTTTGATCCTCCCACCTCCTTATCCCATAAACAAACAAAAGCCCACTTCTTACTTCATTGCATATAATATTAGGTAATATGCATATCATACTAAAACACACACACACAATAAATTATATAATTCTTCCGGTGCTTTATAGAATATATATTTTATTAATTTATTAAAATATTTTTGTTGATAAAGATTAACCTTTCATTAATAAAAAAGAATGATACTACTATTATTTACACACACACATTTTTTCGGATCCATATCAGTTATTATATATTTTTCTCTTTGAAGTAAATCATTAAAAAAATACATATTCATTATTATAAAAATCGAGCATTTGTATTAATACATACTTTTGTTATTTAATTTTCTTAAAGTATTAATTAAGAGCATTTTGTTTATGCCAAATATTTTTTAAAATTTATATCTTATATATATATATATATATATATTGATTCAATCTGTTTATTAAATTTGAATACTTATCATATTCCCTCCAAATCATCAATGTCTAGTGGTGCTAATTAATTTTACGCAATTTATTATTGAAAAAATTTAGGCAATATATATATATATAGATTTAATCCATTTTTTAAAGTAAATAAGAATAATTCAATTTTAAATTGAAAAGGTAAAAATATTAATGATAAGAAAGAGTTATAGATTTCGTATAAAAAAAAAGAGTGAAAGAGTTATAGATTAAGTGATGAGTTAAAAATCATATGATTTTGTTAAAAATACAATTTAGTATTATTATTTAATTTTTAAAAAAAAATAGATTAATAATATATTTATCATTTGAAAAAAAATAAAATTGGCCCCCCTTGAGTTCAAAGGCCGGTTCCACCCCTCGATGCATGTATTTCATAGATTACACATTGTGCGTCTTTTTTTGTTGCGTTAGTGCACTCTTGGTCTTATATATATAATACTGATTTGCTAAACATTAATCCGTGAAAAAGTGTTAGATCATCATGCAATGTAAGGTTCGTTCAATCCTTCCTTACAATGGTGTTTTGTGACGACAAAGAAACCAAATTAAAGCACCACTGCTCTAATGAAAAGACAAGTTATATATCACTTCTCAGTTATATATTTATATATATATATATATATGTAGTCATATTTCTCAATGTTATAGATAGCTGGATTTTCTTTCTCAAGTCTGCACCATAAAACTTCCTTGATGATGCTAACTGATATACTTTTGATTAGAAAGGGAAACTACTAGATGAAGTTATATATATATATATATATATATATAAGCAAATCAACATATTAGAAATGAACTCTTACCAGTTTCGGGATCGATAACCCCATCATCAATCAGCCTTTGGACGCAGGCAAGGGAGGCCATGCAAGTAGCAGTGCAGGACACAACACAGCGCCTTTGATTCCCAGCTTCTGAGCCACTTCTAAAGCCCATCCCATATTCATACTAACCACAATGCATGAGATCTTACTATCCTCACCTTCGCCATCATTCACATTTTCAATGAGCTTTGGGAGCTTCTCAGGCATGGTGCTCTTGATTAATTGCAGAAACTCTATTATGTTACTTCTGTCGTCTTCTTCACTCGAACCATCTGGCAGCGTCACAGTCTTTATCAGACTATTATTGTTACCGTGCTGGAGGTGGTGGAAAGAACTTGCTGCTGCAGCCATGGCTCGCTTTTGAGTGAACTCCGTGTTGAGAAAAGTGACCTTGCACCCTTCTTTGGTCAAAACCTGAGAGAACTGCATCAGAGGATTCACATGTCCCAGAACTGGGAAAGGTATCACAAGAAAATGAGAATTCTTGTTGATCGCTGTCTCTGATCTGTAGAGAAAGCAGAGAGACGAAGATTGGATTTTGAAGGACGAAGTTCTTAGTGTAGAATTCTAAGCAGATAATTCACGTGATGCATGAAGTTGTTTCTGTGATCAATGGATTGGTTTCTGGCGCTTGCCAAGGTGTGTCTGTATATATTTATATATATTACCTGGGAAAGTAATAATAGTCAAGGCTGAATTAGGTCTTACGTATTATCTGACTTCAGACTTGCGCAAGGGATGATGAAAATGTTGACATCTTGAAAAAACGTGACAAAATTTTCTTTGATCGATAATGAGGTAAAATTGCAGTACTTCGATTTGTGTGCTCTATGATGTTAGGATAAATTAATTTAGGATCTCGAAGGAATTAATTGAATTTATCACTTTATTTGGTTCCAGAGAAGGGAAAGGATGTTAATGGAAAGGAGGAGAGGGACCTTGTTTGGTTTGAGAAGAAAAGAAAAATAATTATATATCAACAATTATACTTTTATTTTATTAAAATTATTTTCCCTTACTTTTTAAACTATCTAATAAAATATACTTGTGAATTAAAAAAAAAGGATAAAAATGCGTTCCTCTTTTAATAATAAGCTATGGCATTGAATATATATATATATATATAATGAAATTGGGCCAATTAGAACTTGTAACATGCAATATTAAAATTATTAAAATTTTTATAATTTAATAAGTATTTATTTTAGTAATACAATATTAAAAATAAGGATAATTAATAAAAAAAGGTAATTTTCTAACATGAACTTTTTAAAAAATATTTTTAAAAAAATCACAATCTAAAAATTTTAAATATACATTGTCCATAATACATCTAGCTAGTCAATTAATAAAAATTATAAAATTTTTATTATTAAATGTGGATCTTCATATCAAATTTAAACAGTCCATATTGATGATCATATTTTTTTCATATGTTTTTCAATTTTTTTATAATTTTTTATTTTAATAAATATAAAATAAAAATATTAAATCTAAATCATCCAAATTTCTTGAAGGTGCAGAGGAGGAGAGGTGCGGAGAAGAGAAAAATCCATGTCCGTTTATTTTTGCAAAGGGCCATTTTTGGATTATGAAAATATGATATGGGTAAATTGTCCAGAACTCAACAAAATTATACCCTTCCTTCCATCGCCCCTCCATTTTCAATATCCAAACATGATGAGGGGAGCAAAATCTCTCTCCTCCCCTGCCCCAAAATCAAACAAGGGTGTACTACCTCAGAAATGTTAAAGTCAACGTAAAGTGGTGGCTTTTCTTATATAAAATATAAATGCTTATAAATTATTTTTTTATTTATAATTTTAATAAATAAATAAAGGTGGTATTTTTTTAAATGAAATGCTACTAAAGCACATTTCTATAGTAATAGTGAGAGTATTTTTATCCATAGCTCGTAGCATGAAATTAATATAATTTAATTATGATTGATGAATCTTAATACTAAAGATATATAATATAATTTATATACAATGCCTTAAAGTCATTTGACCAAACCATGACTAACATATATTCCCTTTGACATCTCAAAATATAAAGTACTCTGAGCAAAGTTATTAAATTTATAAGTTTAAGTAAACTCATTACATGATTGTAAACACAAAATGTAAACTTGGACTGTAAACTTATAAAAGTTTACTTTTATTAAAAAATAACCTTTAAAATAATCTTTAAAAGTATATGATTAAATATTTAAAATATAAAATATGATCATAATTTAATTTATATATATTTTAAATATAAATAACTGAAATTAAATCTATCTATATCCATAGATTATTATACTCAATATAGAAATATCAAAATAAGGCAACTTATTTTTGGTATTTTTTTGTTTTCTTTTTGTATTAATATTAGTTTTTGTTTGTTTAGTTTTATATTTTATTGAACCAAATCCTATCACTTCTATAAATCAAATTCTACATAATATATACATATTTTGCACAACGAATTTATGAGTAGATTGCCATAATTTTATAAATTAGAAACATAAAAGCGGTAAACTCAGAGAGTCAACTCATGAATTTAACCGAGTTTTATCTAATTCAAATTTATAAGCAAGTTAATAGGATTTTGCAAGTTAAAACCATAAAAATGATAAACTCATAAAGTCAACTTAAAAGTTTAACAACAATGACTATGATAATATTAAAATTTTATTAAATAGGCTTACTATAATATTACCATTTCTCTCTATTTAATACTAATTAAGTGTAGATTTAAGATTATGAAATAAAGGGTATATTTAAGTTTGTATTTTTATTTTTTAAAAATAAAATTATTAAATGTATTTAATAAAATTTATTGATATATAAGATTTTATTTAATAATATTTTATAATTTGAAACTGAGGGAATATGAATCATCAGGAATAGTCAACGAACAAAGCTATTGCTTTTTCTTCTTGCTTTTTGTTTTTTTGGCCAAACGTAAGTCCACATTATTACAAATCTATTGCTTCTTGCTAGCCGCTAACTTTGAATAGGTTCAGAAACTTCTGAATTCCAACCTCTATCAGGAATTTCAAAAATCATGATTAATAATTAGTAATTGTTATACACTCTAGAATCTTGTCTTAATTATAAGATAAAGTTATCAAACTTCACGATTTTTAAAGAATGATGGTTAATATCTTAAAACTTGTAAAAAATACTTGACAATTTGCTCTTCACTAACATTAATCACTACATTAAAGTATATTTAATAATTACAATTTGGTACAATTAAGGAAGACAATATTGGAAAAATTAAATTAACTACATATTTTCCTTATATTTAAAACCAAATTAAATGAGATCCTAAAACTTTGTTTTATAATTAGGATGGGGGAAGTTTATGCTCATGAACGAGTAGCACGTTGTTATTAATAAGCAGGGTAAAAGGACAAAAATATCTAATAAGTGGTTAGCTAGAAAAATTCAATAGTCTAAAGTAAGAAAAATTAAAAAAATACTCATAACGTTACTAAAGTTAATGCAAAAGTAACCAAAATATTAACTTGCCCTAACATTCATTAGTCGTCGGTGTTAAATGTTGATTATGCTTGCCACTTATTAATATTTGCTAATATGAAAAAGGGGTAAAAATACCCATGAAATCGTACGCCAAGAGTATCTAATATTCTAAAGTGAGAAAATGACATGAGTACCCCTATCATTACTTTAATTGCCCCTTTTTTAATCCACGTTAGCAAACATTGATAGGTGGCCAGCAAGCATAATCAGCATTTAACATCATAAACTAACACACATTAGAGCAAGTTAACGATTTAATCACTTTTGAAGCAATTTTGATAATGTTATGAGTATTTTTGTCCCATTTTTCTCACTTTAAGTTACTGTATGCTCCTAACCAACCACTTGATGGGTATTTTTGCCCTTTTATCCAAATAAATATAATACAAACACATGGACAATAGTTTTGTTTTTTGCCATCAAATTTAATCTCCCAAGAGAAAATTCTTGAGCTCTTATATGCTTTTTCTATCATTTTTATGGATAATGTCCGTCTAGAAATCGTATTTAGAAAATTCGTTTCTTGCATGCCATTAAACTTTTATCGACTAATATATTATATACTATTATATATATATATATATATATATTGGATGCAACTTTAGTTTCATAGGTGCATAGGCATGCAATATTATCAGCAATTAAAACACTATTATATATATATATATATGAAGTTTCTTTTTGGTCTGAACATTATATGGGATGTTGGAGGGTTGAAAAGAACTCCTCTCGTCAATTCATTCACTTAAAAAAGAAAAATGGAAACACTTTAAGAAATTTTTTAGTCATTATTTTTTCCATTCTATTTAACTATCTAAAAACATGGTAAAGTTTGTGCTTACGTTTAGTATGATCACTCCATGGGAAAGGGAAAAAAAATTATCACAAAAAATTGAAAGAAAACTTATGTAATTTATATTATATTGTTATCATTATTAATTATTACACCCATCTTTAATTTTTATCTTCTTTTATTTATATCCAATTAAATATTGACATGGTTTCAATTTTCATTTGAACTTTCGGCCAAATTGAACAAAAATTCCATTCATTAGAATCTTGAACGGTTGTCGTACTTCATCAATTGTTTGTGCAATCTGGGTTGGTCCAAACAATTGAATACGCTTGAAAGCCGTATAAGTTTCTTCTTGTGATCCTTTGCTGGCAATGTGCATGCGTAAGGCATATTGAAATATTTAGCCATTAAAGGCATTTTCGAGAGCCATCCTAGTTTGACAAATTAGAAATAGTCAAGAATTTGCATGATAGTTTGAATAGGGACTTTGTTGATTGTTCTTTGTTGTGTGTTAAAATGATTGATGTTATGAAACATTACTGTGATTATCACCTTATTTTACTTTCTTGGGCAAATTTGAAGGGTCTTGATCATTATCTTGCTTTGCTTGCTAATTGTACATGTAATAATGATAAGATTTGTACTAATTGTTTCATGAAATATATTTGTCTTGTAGAGATATCTTACTAAAGCTGATAAAATAAGCCGAGCCCATTTAAGCCTTAAAATAGAAATAAATTTCAAGTTTAAAAAAGCTATCCTTAATGTACCTAAAAATAAAAGAACCGACCATTTCAGGCCTTATTATTTTTTAAGAAAGAAAATTCAGGTAAAAATACAATAAAAAAAAACATCAAGTACTTCTCATAGTTCAAGTGTCTTATCAACAGCAACAATTACCTTTGATAATACATTTGATGTCTGTTTTAAATACATTGTTAATTAAATTTGTTTTTTATTTTTTTTACTTTATTATTTAAGTGATATTTCTCTAGTCCTTCACAAATTATAATGCAAGATTATCAAAATATTTATGCCAATATAGATTATTTTTCTATGGAATAGTCTGAATTAGAGAAGTATCTGGTGGACCAATACTAAATCTCATAATTTGAAAGAATTAGATGTTGAACTAGTGGAGGAACAATCAACATCAATTTCCAATTCTTTCAAGGGTGATTGTTGATATTCTTAATATTTCAATCACTGCTATGGCTAATAAAACTTTTAGTATTGGTTTGAAGTTCTCTTCTTTCAAATAGTGTTAAGGCTATTGTTTATACTCATAATTGGTTGCACGTTTTGATGACGTTGCTATGATAGTGGATTTTGATGTTTAATTAAGCTTTATAGATTTGTTGTGGATTTACTTAAAAATTTATTTTTTAGACTTAATTTCATGTGTAATAGCTTTTTTTTGGATTATAAATGTGTTTATTAGGTTTTTAAATTTAAAAAAGAAAAAAATAATATTAGGGTCAAGGCTCGCAAGGCTAGCTCTTAAGCTTTGAGGGCCAAGGTTGGGTTTTGAAAACAAGAGACCTAAAGTATTTTAGGCTTTTGGGGCTCAGCCCTTTTGGGCTTAGCCTTTTAATGGACGGCCCTAATTTTCAGCTCTGATCTCGACCATGTTAAGTAGTGTGAATATGCATATTGTTGGTAGAATGATCATTTAGAACATGAAAATGCATTCTAGGGCTATTATTTGTGGATGACGGTGCATTTGCATAGCAAAATGATAAAATTGTTAGTTCTTGTTCTAATGCACTATCTCTTGATTCTCATTCACATACTCTGGATGATGTTTCAAATCGCAATTATGAATTTCGCATGGTAATTCAGTTTTGAGGGCTTCAAATACACCAAAGTCACACATATACACTTCTAGTGGCTCTAGTTCACTAGTCTTTGAATTATTTTTATATAAATGTCTAATTATGCTAATACATAATTTAACAAATTGTGTTATTTTCACCTATTAAGACAAAAACAACAATATTAACAAGTTTTATCTACCTAAGTGGGGTTGGCTACATAGATTGTTCAACGTCATTGTGCTCTATCATTAACTAAGCTTTTAAAAATGTTGTTAACTAAGAAGTTTTGTTCAACAACTTTTATAAGTATTTTTTTAAATCTTCCTCTACTATTCTTTACAAGGCTCAAGAATATTTGTACCACTTTCACCTTCGATGCCTCTAACAACCTTCTCTATACATATCTAAACAATTTCAAATGGTTTTTTAGCTACCATCTTCCAAACAATACATGCCACACTTACTTATATATATATATGTATGTATGTATGTATGATCATTTTAGATTTTCTCTTTTTGTGTATGCCGATACATCCATCTCAACATTTTCATCTCTACTACTCTAACTTTATATTCGTGTTGTCACTTTAAAACCCAACATTCATTATTGTATAACATGGCTTGTCTTATATTAGTTCAATAAAACTTCTTTTTAAGTTTATTAGATATCTTTCAATAACAAATAACTCATTTATCCTTTCCCTATTTAAACAATCCAACTTGTATCATATGTGCAACATCCCCATTAATTTTCCCATCATGTTGAGTAATTTCTCCTAAATATCTCTTTTTTTTTTTGGCTTGCGAATATGATATAATCTCTCAATCTCACTTCCAAATCAGTAATGACTAACCTATAATCAAAATTACAATGCAAATATTTTATCTTATTCCCACTCAAACGGAAACCCTTCAACTTCGATCCAAGGTCCTCCTCCATAACTCAAACTTGTAATTAATCTTTTTTCTTGATTCCGTAATAGCTCTTGAATATGCTCGGTTAGAATATCTAGAACCAGGTTAATTAAAGCATATATAACCTGGTCAAATAAGTAAGAGCTCAAAGATGATCCCTGTTGTAGGCTAGTCCTTATAAGGGAGTCTATTGTCTCACAGCTAGATGTTCTTATACTGTGGTTGTTTTCCATTCATACAGATCTTTTATAGCTTTAATATAGATAAGACAAACTCCTTTATTTTCCAAGGCGCTTCTATTAATTCAAATATTAAAATAAACTAAACGATTTTCAATAAGAAAAAAAAGAGAGAGAAATATTAAAACTTAAAAGGGCTAGTTCGGGCATGTTTTTAAAGGGATTACAAATGATGGGCCTAAAGCCCCTCATATACTAAAAATTTATCATTTTTTCAAGCCTGGCCCTATGTTAATTAACATATGTTACATATTTTTACCTCATTTTTCTTTGCTTCTTAGCACTTGTTTTGGAGTATTTTGGTCTAATTAAGTAATATTTGTGATTAGAGGGAAAAAGAATGGTTTTATAAAATCTTCGGGATTAATTGCAAATATTTTGGATTTTACTGAATATTATTTTTAATTCCTAAAATACTTTCCATTGAATTCTTTCATTTCATGATGTAAGATGTTACATGAAAAATAGATAAAGAAAGAGAATAAAATGATAAATTCATTTCTCCTATTTTCTTTTCTCCTTATTTTTTACCATTAGCTTTGACAATCACTCATTTTTCTCATTCTTATTTGATGACTTCAAATATTTTATTGAATTTATTAGTGTTTTTAATGTAATTGAAAGTCATTTACTTGAATTTTTCTAGCAAAAATATGATTAGAGCATTTTCGTGTAGAGAACTTTTAAGGCTTGGGCACCTCATTTTTGTACATTCTTCATCTCCAACAGCTGCAGAATGTCCAGAGAGGAGGGAAAAAGCCAAATGAAGGGTTGGAAAAGCTTGGATTTGGTGAAAAATCAAGGGTCTCATTCAAGATTGATCTGATTAAGCTTTTCTTCTCCTTCTTCTCTTTACTTTGCTGTATATATTGCTGATTTTGCTATCATGAAAGCCATGTGTGACTAATTTTCTTTTAATCTAAGGTAGCTATGAAATAATTTTTGGATTAGAGCATATTTGAACCATTTATTTGAGTTTAATATTAATTTTGTTTACTTAATCTTGTGCTTATTTATCTACTTAATGCTTAATCACCATTGAGTGTGAATTTGGGGGGTTTAGGTTTTGCCTTGGAAGAGAAAAATCTAAATTAGACTATTAGATTGAGTAATGTAGGATTAAAATTTATTTTAATCTGCCAATAGGATGAGAATATACCATTGGACCCATATAATCATATTAGAGTAGATTTATGCTTTTTTGCCTTTTGGATAATTGTGTAAGGAATAGCATATTAATTCAAGAGAGAGGTGTAATTAATCAAAAAATAATCATTCCTATTAATATTCTAGATTATCAAATTTATATTTAGTAAATTATTTGGATAATTGCATGCTCTATGAATTGAAGAAGGGATTAGCCACCCTAGCTTGCCTTGACTATTTGTAGTTGTTGGGATTTTAATCTTAGTGCATTCATTTAATTTTAATTTTTTATTTTGCAATATCAAATTCAAATTTTGTTTTGCTTGACTTAAATAAAAAATGGAGAATTTATTACTTAATTATCAATTAACTTGATTCTTTATGAGATTGACTTTAATTTATCATGTATTATTTTTATGATCCTTACACTTGCGAAATCCATTACATAATTTTGTGCATCACCATTCACGTTCATTTTTATCCTTCTTCCACCAATTCCATTTTCCTCTTCTTTCACCAATTCAATTCCCATCACGTGCTCACCAATATGTAGAAATAAGAATCAGCTCCTTAAATTAGACATTCACATTTTACTCCTCTCATTACCGCTTCTCTTCAGAGATGTGCAGATTTTCATTTTCTCTTCTTTCTCCACTTCTCATCTGTTTCTTCTTTCTTCCACCTCACTCTTCTTGATCATCACATGCTCTCCACTAACTCAAATCTAGTTGATCAATTTATTGCTCACAATATCCGATTCAAAACCTCTAACACAAAATTGGTCTTCTCTCAATTTTCCATCACCATTGCACAGCAATTCTTTCTTCCACATGGCCGAGCTTTTCCAAGTATTTGGAGCTAAGTTGGAAGCAATGAAGCAAGGCTAGAGGAGTTGGGTTCCAAGGAGCAAAGTGGATATGCATGAGTTATTGTTCTTCAAGGAGGCTAAGCAATTTTAATTCTAGTTTTCTTCTCTACTATAGTTGCAATTTGCCTAGATTTCCTAATTTGGGTTGGAGGATTGTAACTAGTGCACTTCAAGTGTTTGATAAAATGCTTGAGACATTTGATCCAAGAGAACTTGTATTTTGGCCACAGGAGTGTTGGGTTCTTTGATAGAAATTTTGATCTTCATTGTTATATTCACATGCTTGTCTTGTTCTAGAATAGGTGCAATATATTAAATTGTGTGATTGCATTATTTAATCACTAGAAACTTAATTTGGATTTAATCAATTGGTTAATTTCAAATTATGTATTATTTGTGGTTGTTTCTAATATGTTCATTGCCAATTTACACATTACGAGCTTAATGAATCAAGTCTAGCTCTTGTCATAAAAATTCTATAACTCTAGGATCGTATGATAACTATGCTTGTTTGGTTCAAATAGTTATTTAGATTACATATACTATTAAAAAAATAATTTTTAGCGGCAACTTTTAACAATGACAAAGTTACCACCAAAACTGGACCTTTGTCAATGCCAAAAATCACAACTAAAACTTGATTTTTAGTGACAATTTTTAAATTTCATCACCAAATGTCCACTTTTGTTATTGCCAAAAGTGGACCTTTGGTGGTGATATTGTGTCACCATGAAAATTTGATTTTTTGCTGTAACTTTTAAATATCATCGCCAAAGGTCCACTTAAAAGTTGTCTCCACAAAAAGTGAACCTTTGGCGGTGATTTTTAATAGTTGTTATAAAAAAAAATTAACAGTGACACTTTGTTACCTTGAAAAATATTTTCATCAAAAAAATTTATACAATTACTTTTTGATGGCAACATTTGTTGTGGCTCAAATACTTTCAAAAAAAAGTACATATAATTTTAAATTATATCAAATAATTATAAAATTATAAGGAAAAACTTTCTTATGAACTATTTAAAATTAAATAAAATCATATAAAAGATATTTATGAAATTAAATTTCTTATTTTATATGTAGAATGAGAAGTAAATTATATATATGATCAAGAAACAAAAGAAATAATAATGAAGATGTGTTAAGTTTAATATTAAATTATATTCTAATTTTTTTTATACATAATATTGTTTAGAGATATATAGCTCATGTTTTTTAAGAAAGATCTTATTAATCTAGTATTTTAATATAATATAATTAAAATCTTGATGGATGAATAGTTTCAATTATAATCAGAATAAGTTATATATATAAATAGTTACTTACATACAAATACATAAATGGAAATGGGATGTTAAATTTACAGGTCTTGCGAGATGCAAATGGTATTATAAACTACTTAACACAATAAGTACTTGATCCTTTAGTTTAGTGTACACATAGTGTCTACTCTTTCTGTTGAGCTTTAATGACTTTTTGACAAGGATGTCATGTTTAGGTTTCCATTGTTATGAAAAAAAGAAGAAGAAGTTATTAATAAGATTTTTATAACAAATTATTACTGAAAATAATATGAAAAATTATTCAAACCTCCTTGTTGTTATGAGGTAGAGAATAATTAGAGGTTAGCTAGATTAATCATATTTGAGATCCTTGTAGTTATTTTATATTGTAAATATTATTAGTATTCATTAAAAATTCAAAATTATTCAAAAGACTATTAACAAAATTTATATGGTTAAAATTAATTTTTTATTAAAATATTTTTAAAGATAATTGAAAAATTGTAGATAGCATTTATTTTTAATAAAAGAAGGAGAAACATTTAAATTGGGAGAAGATAAAAATTTAATCATTTATTTATTAATTTTTGAGAAAAATATGGAGAAGATAAAAGTAAAAGATATTTGACATAAACTAATATAACACACATATATAAATCAATTTAAACTTAATTATTTTCAATTTACCAATTGGTTAAAATTTTTATGAGAAAATTATTTAATTTTTAAAATTTGTTTCATGTTAAGTTATTTTCCCTGACAAAAATAATATTTTCTGCTAAGAAAATAATATTTTATTAAATAAATAATATATATATAGTCATATAAATTATTTTACCATATTAATAATTGAAAATAAAATAAAATATATGTAAATATTTTTAATAATACATTATTATTTGATATATATGTATATAGTTAAATGATATATATTTAATTTTTCATATATATAATAACTACTTGCACATTTTAGTTTAACTACCAAAGAAGAACTTATTTCACCAAAAAAAAAAAACAAGAAGAAGAACTTAAGACTTGGGAGGTGGACATCGAGGGCTAAAATTTTAGTTTTGACACATTTTGTACTAAATATCTGATCTGGCGTGTGTTGGCAACATGGCGTGATGTGGCATGAGGAGGCGCACACGTGGGGAGATGTGTAACATCTTGATCTTTACATAACAAATAAAGTATAAAACTTGACTTTTACTGATGATTTTAAAATAAAAATTTATATTATTTTGAGGTTTAAAACTTAAGAAAGGAATTTGTATTTGAGGTTATTTTGGATCGGTAACATAGTTAAGTATTTAATTATGAATTAAAGTTGACCTAAAGTCATATAAGATATATTAATTAGGTTAGCTTAAGATATAATTTAAAGAAAAAATAAAAAAATAAAATAGGAAGTAAAATAAATAAACTATAAAACAAGAAGAAAGAAAGAAAAGAAATAGAGAGGAAAGAATTAAAACAAGGGGGTGCAAGAGGCAAACGTGGATGAAGGAACAAAATAGAATGAAAAAAAAAATAATAATAAGGGAAGAAATGGATGGAGAAAGGGAGATGGTGGGACCCACATATTCATTAAATACCCACACCCCATCTGTATTTCAAACTACTGTTTTGAAAACCAGATTGGACCGGTCAGTCGGACCGTCAACCGGTCTGGTTTAAAGGAAAAAACCGTTTTAAAAGTTGAGTCAGTTTGAGCCGTTTCAAATCGGCAATCAGACTGAGAACCAGAATCAAGTTGAGAACCGGATTTGGTTTTCAAAAACCGGACTGTTTAAAATTTTTTTTATCAATTTTTTTTAAAATGACTAATTTTTTTAATCATTTGATATTATATTGTATCATATGGCTTGTTAAGTCATGATAAACTTAAAATATTTGATTTTTTTTAATTTAAATAGCAATTTCATATGTATTTCTTATATTTAAATTATTATATACATATATAATTTTTTTTAATTTAATTATTACGTCACTGGTTGGACCTCCAACCGGTTGAATCATGCGAACTGTGAACCGCTGACTTTTCCGATTCAATGTTCGGTTCAGTTTTGAAAACATTGTTTCAAACATGTTCTGAGTCTCTCGAGCATCATCTTCTTCTTCCTTCTCTCCAGTCTGCATAGGTCGCCATTTCTAGGTAAGTTTGAGCTTTTTCAGCTCATTTAGATGTACAAAATAGTATTTAACAAGACTCTCTCTAGATTGCTCTCTCTTGGTATCGTGCCAGTGTGCTTTCTCCTTCATGGACGACCAAAGTCATCGAAAAATTCTTCCAGATAGGCCACCAGATGATTCTCCACTTGAGTCTGAAAAGAAAAAGTTAATGGATGAACCTGAAGCTCCCATTAATGATGCTCTTATAGATGACTCCATGGTAGGGGCTTCTGAAGCTTTTGGAGAAAACCTTCTCGGGATACAAAAAGACACCAACAATGGTGAGCTGAAATGCAAGTAAGAACAGAAACAAGGTTCCTTTAGGGACTCTTTACTTGGCTACAATGAAGTTGTAAACAGTAGCAAAATCATTCAAGATGAAGATTTCTTACTTGATGACGATGAAATCAACTAGACTCTGCTAGCAACCACTGACGAAATAAACAAGTTGAAACACCTATACCCAGAAGTCCCCTACAAAAGAAGAATTCAATGAATGGTGCAGACCCTAGAATAAGGCATTGATCATCACAATTCTGGGCAAGAGATTCAATGTTTATGATCTCAAAGACTACTTAATCAATCTCTGGGATGTCAAAACTTTTGAGCTTATTGATTTACCCAACAATTATTTTGTTGTGAGATTCAAAGATGTTGAACAGGAGATGGCTCACTACAAGAAAGTCCACTACGAAGGTGGTGTGGTAGCACTACCTATTAGTTCAACATTGGACTCCTTACTTTGATCCCATTCACAACCCACTAGGGAAGGTGGCCACCTGGGTCAGAATGCCCAACATTCCCATGCACTACTACAACAAAAATTTCACCTTTAAAGTAGGTGAAAGAATTGGGAAACCTCTAAAAGTGGATATGAAGACTCTTTCTCATTTTACTGCAAAAGATGCTCAATTAGAAAGGGGATGTTTTGCCAGGTTATGTGTCAAACTTAACATCCAAAAAAAGCTTATTCCTAGAATCATAGTTGCTAATGCAGTATTTAATATGATGTATGAAGGTTTTAATCAGATTTGTTTTGCTTTTGGGCACTACGGGCATCATAGAGAGAACTGCCTTTATTATAAGTGCAACAACTCACTAAGTAACCAAGCAAAAAATTCTAGTTCCATTATGCCGGTAACCATTCCGGCGAAGAAGTACCCCAACGCGGACCAATGACATGGGTCCTAGAAGCTACCTCCCAAACCTAGTAAGCCTCGATTTTTGAGACGTGATAGACAACCCGATGTCAAGCATGAACCGCGAAAAAGCAGCAAGCATACTTATGCAAGGAAAGAAGATAACTGGTCAGCAGCCTCAAGATACCAGGTTCTTGACAACTTAAAGGATAAGGCCTGCTTGTCAAAAGATTTTTAGAAAAATGAGCAAGCATATCACAGACCTTCTACAGGGAATGGGAAAGAAATTATCGCTCTTGGTGAGAAAGTCTCTGACGAGAGTAAAAGCTTGAATCTACACACCTCGGGTAGTGGAGGGAGACAGAGATCAAGAAAAACCAAAAACAACCTATAAGCCAACGGGCAAAAAAAGCTCAAGCCGAATAGGCTATCCAAAATGGGCCAACCTCTCAAAATTGATGAAGCTGTGGATTGGTCATTCGTCAAACCGGAGCTCCATTGTCGTCCGTATTATACATTGCTTAGCGGTGTTTCCTCCTCATTCCACCACAGTATCATTGGACGGAATGTCTAGGTGCTTACATTTCTGAGGCTCAATCTCAATTCTTTACTAAAATCAAATCTATCTTTGACATTAATTATTAATTATTAATTAATTAATTAAAATCATGTCGTTTTTGAAAAGTACATAAAGTATATATTTCTCTGAAAAAAAAATAAGAACAAACATATTTCATGTTTTACTCGTATTTTATTATAAGTATTTGTATTTTTTATAGCATTCTAAATCTCTCTGTGAACAAAATATAAAAATTTTGAAAGAACCTAAAACATTAAAAAATAAAAATATAAAACTTTAAAATAATAAATATAATGTAAAGATTAATAACAAAATGAGTACGTAGATTAAAAATCATATTTTTGCAAAAAGATAAATAAAGTATGCAGTCCATTTAATTTTAAATCCTATAAACAAAATTAGACCTCGGTGGAGCCACATTTTGCACCCAAAAGGAAATGGATATGAGATATCGGGGATAGCCGAAAGCCCCAAACTTTGCATCCAGCATCATCGTCACGACGCTGCTTCTGGAGTTTCTAGCTCCTCACGCCACCGCGGACACTGCACTTCCGTCATCGGGATCCACCATGGCGATGCCGCACCGCGGACCGTCTCTTGATCTCTGGGCCGTTCTCTCCGAATCCAAGCGCATCATCAACGCTCACTCTCGCCACTTCCTTGCTCTCTCCATCATCTTCCTCCTCCCACTTTCCTTCTCTCTCATCGTCTAAAAAAGAAGTGGGTAATAAATCCAATATTTTAGCACTTATAGGAAAAGGGCCGAATGTGAAGCTAGCCCAGAGGATTCACAATTTAGTCAGTGGACAAATGGAACAAATCCATCAGATCCGCTTAAACTCAACTGGCATGACCCAAAATTCAAATACTACTATTGTGAGGTAAAACAAATCCACTCTGTCCTACCTCCATCAAGCACCTCGGCTCTTAAGACAGTTCCACCAACCATGCAAGCTGGAAAACCTCCAGACGCTGCAACGCCTTTGTCGACAAAGGAAGAAAGTAAGGCGATGGTTATTTATATTGGATAAGGAAATACAGTAAAAGATTAAAATTTTAAAATTCTTATCCTGATATAGACCGAACGAATTCGTTTAAGTCAAGATTGATAGAAGAGTTACCTTTTAATTTTTTGAATATTTGGCACGTTCTCTTCACTAGTTTGGATCTCAGGAGCTGACAATTTAGATCTACTCCCTTTATTAGTATCCACACGAATAGCTCTCGAACTCAAATAACGTGCTAGCGCAATCAGCGTCCGTTCTTCTTTGAATGTTAATTTTCTTTTCTATAGGGTATTTCATGGCTCTCAGAGTGTTTTTGCCACCTGAACTTTTCTAACTCTCTATTTCCGCCTTCACAAGGACATCCCTATCTATATATAGCATATAGATAAGGGTTTTCGTCTTTCACTTAAAAGCTCACGAAAATTTAATTAAATTTATCTCATAAATTTAATACATAATATCATATCTAATTCGAATTTATCTTATAAATTTAAATTATAAAATTGACATGATACTCTCTCATATCATGTTAGTTATTAAATTTAATCTATCATATAAAATTAAATTTAAAAACTAACATAACATAACATAACATAGCATAGCATAATATGTATCACATATACACATTATATTATATGTATACACACAAATATATATATACACATATATATTTCAAATATCTATATATATATATATATTATTTATATTTAATTTTATATATCATATACATATTATATATATATATATGATATATATGTATATACATATATGGATATATATATATATATATTTCAAATATATATAATTATATTTTAAATTTTATATTTCATATAAATATATATATATATATATATAAATATTTATCAAATAAATATTCAAATATATATATATATATGAAATTCATTCACACTATATTACATTCATTGAATCTAGACATATTCTAGATTCAATGAACTTGAACATTATAGCTCGAATTTGGCTGTTCTTGTGTGTGACCTTATAGGCTCATATGAAATTGGCAGTAGGCTAATTATGCTATTAACCCATAAGTCACAAGTGACCTTTAGCAAGACATTACAACTACCCAATTCACATAGGGATTGATGATCCTATATAACCTATCATGTAATCATATCACATTCTTTTTATCACGTGATATTTCAGTCAAGTATGAGACATGGAATTGTCATTCTCCTTTACCTTACCGCTACTTTCTCGATTTCTGAGTAGACTGACAGTAGTAATGAAAAAACCCTTTCCATTATAGGATGGCCATACATTTTCTCAATCTTACTCATCGAGGGGCCCAGTAATATCTCTCACTTAATGTAAGGGAAAAATTTCATCTTGATCACTCATACTTCTCTGCATAAATATCACTAAACTCAATCATAACCTTTATGATCACTCGATCAAAGGTGACTTTTGACTAGGTCAAAGTTCAGTGGTCATCATGTAGGAATCCATGATGATCTCAGGTTAAAGGGCTTAGTGATATAGTTACATATAAGATATGCTTATGACTTGTACCATGCAACTTTCTCATAGCGGGTTGATTCAGCACCTTATACTCTTTCAAGTGCCTATGACTTTAATTTGTATCTCTATAATTAATCAAAGTCATACCAGTCTTGTTTCATCTATGATCCCTCAAAGATAATTGACTGGGGACATTTAGGACAATCACTATAGTTTGTCCAGGGATACAGTTATCATATTGAACATGCTATTGTCATGATAACAAAAGATAAATTCATTAAATAACAATATGCATAGTACAATGATTGGCCTTAGGGCACAATTTCCAACATCCTCCTACTTGCACTAGGTACAATCATTAATTTGTCTAATTCCCATTGTATTGACATGACATTCATGCTTTACCTATGCAAGAGGCTTTATAAGAGGATCAGCAACATTGTCTTCTCCTGCTACTTTGCATATTTTTATATCACCTCTATCATTGATCTCTTTGATAAAATGAAAATGCCTGAGTATATGCTTGATCTTTTAGTGTGACCTTGGCTCATTGCTCTGTGCAATTGCACTGCTATTGTCACAGAACAAGTTTATTGGATCTGAGATGCTAGGCATTAGTCCTAGTTTAGCAATGAACTTGTTGACCCAAACAGCTTCCTTAGCTGCATCTGATGCTGCTATATACTTAGCTTCTATTGCAAAATCAACTGTTGCACTCTACTTTGAGCTCTTCCAGCTCATTGCCCCAACATTTAAGGTGAACACATATCCTGATTGCAATTTAAGGTCATTTTGGTTGGTTTAGAAGCTTGCATCTGTGTAACCTGTTACAATTGGCTTGTCATCCAATCCACCATATACCAAAAATAAATCCTTAGTCCTTCTTAAGTACTTTAGGATATTCTTGACAGCAGTCTAATGATCTTTGTTAAGTACTGGTCATACTTAAGGCAAATGAAACATCCAATCGAGTGCACAGCATGGCATACATGATAGATCCAAATGTCGAGGCATATGGAACCTTACTCATGCAGTCTCACTAATTTTGTGTACTAGGACACTAGCCTTTGTTGATATGAATGCCATGAGACATGGGGATGAAACCCCTCTTTGAATCTTGCATACTGAACCTATATAGTATCTTGTCTATGTATGTGCTTTGACTTAGCCCTATCAGCCTTTTAGATCTATCTCTATAGATCTTAATCCTAACGATGTAAGTGGCTTCACCCAAGTCCTTCATAGAGAAATATTTTTCTAACCAAGACTTAACATTCTGCAAGGTAAGAATGTCATTCGTAATGAGTAGGATATCATCTACATATAGCACTAGAAATATAACTATGCTGCCATTAACCCTTTTATAAACATAATGTTCATTAATATTTTGAATGAATCCAAACTCTTTGATTACTTCATCAAACCATTGATTCCAACTCCAAGATGCTTGCTTCAATCCATAAATTAATCTTTGAAGCTTGCACACCTTTCCAGAGTCCTCTGGATGCACAAAACCTTCAGGTTGTGTGATGTACACTTCCTCAAGTAGACGTCCATTAAGGAATGCTGTTTTAACATCTGTTTGCCATATTTCATAGTCATAATATGTTGCAATGGCAAAGAGAATTCTGATTGATTTGGCTATTGCGATGGGTGAAAAGGTTTCATCATAGTCTACACCATAAGTTTAGGTGAATCCTTTTGCAACCAATCGTGCTTTGAAGACATTTACTTTGCCATCCATGTTATTTTTCTCCTTAAAAACCCACTTGTACCCCATGGTTTTTATTCCTTTAGGTGGATTGATTAAGGTCCACACCTTATTATCATATATGATTGCATTTCAAACTTCATGGCATTTAGCCATTTCTCAAAATTTGATCCCACTATGGCTTCTTAGTAGGCAGTTGGTTTATTATGTTCAATGAGTAACACATCATGACATTCATTAATTAAAAATCCATATCTCTAAGGATGATGCCGTGTCTTATCAAACCTTCATGAGTCTTGTGTTATTTGAGTAGGCTCATTTACTTCTTGTGAGTCTTCTCAGTTTTTCATTTGTGACTCTATGCTATTTTGTGGTTCTTGAATTTCTTCAAGATGTATCTTGCTCCCACTGGTTCTTTTAGAGATAAATTCTCTTTCTAGAAAGATACCATTTTGAATTACAAATACTTTGTTATCAGCGGGATTGTAGACTTAGTATCCCTTTGTTTCTTTAGGATACCCCATAAAAAGGCACTTTGTGGATTTGAGTGCTATCTTGTTTGAGGCTTATTTCTTAACATAAACCTCACTTCCCTAAATCTTGAGAAAAGACAAACTAGGTTTCTTCCCAATCCATATCTCATATGGCGTCTTCTCAATTGCCTTAGATCAAACACGGTTTAGTGTGAACGCCACTATTTCTAATGCATGGCTCTAAAAGGATGGTGGAAGATCTACTTGACTCATTATGGATCGAACCATATTTAATAGTATCTGATTTCTCTGCTTAGAAACACCATTCCATTGTGATATTGCTGGAGGAGTTAATTGTGAGACTATCCCACAACTCCTTAGGTGATCAATGAATTCTTAGCTCAAATATTCATCTCTTCGATCAGATCAAAGAGTTTTAATAGTCTTGCCAAGTTGATTTTGTACTTCATTTTGGAATACTTTGACCATTTCAAAAGATTCAGATTTGTGTTTCATTAGGTAGATGTATCCATATCTATTGTAGTCATCAATAATGGTAATGAAGTATAGATAACCCTTTCTGGTAGTTGTACTCATTGGTCCACATATATCTGTATGTATAAGTCCCAATAAGTCATTAGATCTCTCACTATGTCTACTAAAAAGTGCTTTTGTCATCTTTCTTAATAAACAAGATTCACAAGTATCATAAGATTCAAAATCAAATGAGTTGAGAAGTCCATCTTGATGGAGCTTAGAAATGCGTTTCTCATTTATATGGCCGAGATGACAATGCCATAGGTAGATTGGATTCAAATCATTCAATTTGATCCTTTTAGTAGTTATGTTATAGATATCTTCATTGCTAGGATGTTCCAAATTTAAAAGATAATGACCAAAATGCAAATCACCATTAGTATAAAAAATGTCATTTCGATAAATAAAACATTTATCATTCCCAGTAATGGAAGTAAAGCCTTCCTTATCCAAATAAGAAAGAGAAACAATGTTGCTACTCAAAGCAGGAACATAATAGCAATGGTTTAAAACTAACAAAATCCCATTGGGCAAAAGTAATTCATAAGTGCCTACAGTTAAAGCAGCAACTCTTGTTCTATTTCCAACTCGTAGGTCCACTTCGCCCTTCATCAACTTTCTACTGTTTCGAAGACCCTACACATTTATACAAATGTGAGAACCACATGCAGTATCTAATACCCATGTAGAAGAAATAGAAAGATGAATGTTTATAACATAAATACCTGAAGGAGTAGTCCCACTATCCTTCTTCTTTTTCAGATCTTCTAGGTAGAGCTTGCAGTTCCTCTTCCAATGACCCGGTTCATTGCAAAAGAAGTAAACTCCTTCCTTTGGAGGCTTTCCTTTCTTGGTTGGAGGCTTGGTTTTAGGCTTGTTTGACTCATTGGTCTTACCATTTGAGCCTTTACCTTTTCCCTTGCCCTTGTCTTTACCTTTCTTTTTCATACCTTTTCCTTTCTGAACCATCAAAATAGTTCTAGGCTTTTTCTTAATGTTTTGCTCAGTAGTTTTAAGCATCTCATGTAGTTCAGAAATGGATTTTTCCATGTAATTCATGTTATAGTTCATAACAACTAGTCATAACTTTTCAGGAGTGAGTTCATAATCAAATCTATAGCCAACTCCTAGCTTAAGGGAAATCCAAGCCTCTCAAGGTTATCAATATAGCTCTTCATCTTTAAAACATGAATGCTAACTGATGCACCCTTAGCCATCTTGCAGGAGTGTAAGGCCTTTATGGTCTTATACCTCTCTTGCCTAGCCTGTTATTGGAACATTTTCTTGAGATGTACGATCATCTCATAAGCCTTAATGTGTTTCAAATCTCTTTGAAGTTCTGAAACCATGGTAGCTAGCATTAGGCATTCTAAATCCACTAAGTCATTGGTGTGCTTTGTGTAAGGATTCCTTTAAGCTCTTGGAGCATTGGCCACAGGCTCCTTAGGAATAGGTTCGTCCAGGACATAAGCCTTTCTTTCCTGCTTGAGAACAATTCTCAAGTTCCTGAACCAGTCAAGAAAGTTCATCCCATTGAGTTTGTCCTTCTTAAGGACTGATCGCAATGATAGTGTAGCAGTATTACTAGTCAACATTATTCTACAATAAAATACACAAAGTTAATTTTATATCTCCCACTAAAACTAGCAACCCTCAAATTTGATTAGTGTGTTAAGACCTATATTTCACTTAAATTTAAGTTTGCTTTGGCAGGACACTTAAAATTAAGTTATTTAGGTAGGTAACTCATTTACCAATTACATCACATGTAACTTTTAGATCTTTATGGAATTCAATCATCATATGATCCAGCATGTTCAATCCATCTAATGCCTTGAGATCCAAAATGATTTTGAAAATCTCAATTAAGTCAAATAATAATGAATCTATATGAGTAGTACCATTATCACGCTTGTCTCACCAAGATCACCTAAATGTATCCACTTTGGTGGATCCTACATTTGAGTGATCTAGATTTTGATAAGTATTCATTAATTGATGGCATTATAACTTTAGATTTTGATTAGAGGGTTTGATTTATTATTTTAATAAATGTGTAAGTGAAAGTGGTTGTATCTCATATAAAATCATGCATATTATGTTCTAATCAAAAGCATAATTAAACGTGACACAATATGGCTCACCTAACCTATATCCATCCCAAGCCAATGAGAGGACCTCTCTAAGAAGATAAATTACATCAAGAAACTTCATTTATTCATATGAGGGGATTGAGATGAGAAGAGAATGTACATTCAGAGTTTATAGAGAGAGGCACGACATGCAGGCTGTATTTAAAATTTACAACCCTTGTAAAACTAGAGCCATATGCGTCACCATACCCAAACAACTTCAAGGCAAAAAAAACATAATGAATAAACAATTCATATATAATGAAAGGCTATAAATTGTTAATTAGATTGTGCTACACAGAGTTAGCCACGACGGTCCTGCTTATTCTCTTTGAATGAATTGCTACCTCAGACCCTTTGGATTTATCAATCATATTGACAGTCCAACCTAAACCATATGAGAATGCAAACAAACAATAATGACATTGAGAACGCACATCATATGGACGAACATTAATCATATTGAGAATGCACATCATATAGCTAAATATTAATCATATTAATTTATTTAAATTTATATAAATTTAAATATATATATATATATATATAATGAGTTTATAAATATATATATGTTTTGAAAACATCACATGAAAAACATATATATAGATTTCAAAAATATCATATATAAATTTTGAAACTCTTAAAGCAATGTTCATTCAAAGAAGTTCATTACATGAAGATTTAAGAACGTAATCAATCAAAACCTAACTTAAACAAAAATTTAACCTGACTCTGGTACCACCGTTGGATAGGGAGGCGCAATGGAAGATTAAAATTTTAAAGGCCCTATCCTGATATGGACTGAATGAACTCATTTAAGTCAAGGTGGATAGAAGATTTACCTTTTAATTCTTTGAAGTTAGTGCATGTCGGGATCTCAGGAGCTGACAACGTAGATCTGCTCCCTCTACCAGTATCTACACGAACAGCTCTCTAACTCAAACAGCGTACTAGCGCTCTCAACATTCATTCTTCTTTGAACATTAATTTTCCTTTCTATAGGGTGTTTCGTGGTTTTCAGAATGTTTTTGCTGTCAGAACTTTTCTAACTCTCTTTCTCCACCTTTATAAGGACGTCCCTATCTATATATAGTATATAGATAAAGGTTTTTGTCTTCCACTTAAAAGCTCACGAAAATTTAATTAAATTTACCTCATAAAGTTAATCCATAATATCATATCTAATTTGAATTTATCTTATAAATTCAAATTATAAAACTGACATAATATTCTCTCTTATCATGTTAGTTATTAAATTTAATCTATCATACAAAATTAAATTTAAAACTAACATAATATAATATAATATAATATATATCACATATACATATATCATATGTATATCTGATATATATATATATACACACACATATATGGATATATATATCAAATATATATATATATATATAATTATATTTTAAATTTTATATTTCATATAAATATAAATATATAAATATTTATCAAATAAATATTCAAATATATATATATATATATAATTCATTCACCCTATATTACATTCATTGAATCTAGACATATTTCAGATTCAGCGAACTTGGACATTATAGCTCGAGTTGGGTAGTTCTTGTGTGTGACCCTGTAGACCCATATGAAAATGGTAGTGACCTAATTACGCTATTAGCCCACAAGTTACAACTGACCTCTAGTAAGACATTGCAACTACCCAATTCATATAGGGATCAATGATCCAATGTAACCTATAATGTAACCATATCACATCCCTTTTGTCACGCGATATTTCGGTCAAGTATGAGATATGGAATTGTCATTCTCCTTTACCTGACCATTACTTTCTCAATTTCTGAGTAGACTGACAATAGCAATGGAAAAATCCTTTCCATTGAAGCATGGCCATATATTTTTTCAGTTTTACTCATCGAGGGGCCTAGTAATATCTCTCACTTAATGTGAGGGACAAATTCCATCTTGACCACTCATATTCCTCTGCATGAATATCACTAAACTCAATCACAGCCTTTATGATCACTAGATTAAAGGTGACTTTTGACTACGTCAAAGTTCAGTGGTCATCATGTAGGAATCCATGATGATCTTAGGTCAAAAGGCTTAGTGATATAGTTACATATGAGATAAGCTTATGACTTATACCATGCAGCTTTCTCATAGCAGGTTGGTCTAGCACCTTGTACTCTTTCAAGTGCCTATAACTTTAATTATATCTCTATAATTAATCAAGTCATACCAATCTTGTTTCATCTATGATCCCTCAAAGATAATTGACTAGGGACATTTAGGACAATCACTATAG